>NC_090737.1:6669672-6693652 GCF_036898095.1 Palaemon carinicauda
ACCAAGGTCTAAAGAAGACAAGTTCTAAAAAAAGACAAGGTCTAAAGAAGACTAAGTTCTAATAAAAAGACAAGGTCTAAAGAATGGACCAAAGTCTAAGGAATGGACCAAGGTCTAAAGAAGACAAGTTCTAAAAAAAGACAAGGTCTAAAGAAGACTAAGTTCTAATAAAAAGACAAGGTCTAAAGAATGGACCAAAGTCTAAGGAATGGACCAAGGTCTAAAGAAGACAAGTTCTAAAAAAAGACAAGGTCTAAAGAAGACTAAGTTCTAAAAAAAGACAAGGTCTAAAGAAGACAAGATCTAAAGAATACAATGTCTACGCATGCGCAGCTTAAGACCCGAGTGCCAAATGTCGCTAGAAAATCGTGACGTCATCTTATACAAGAACACCTTTTTGAGTAATAGTTATATATTAGAATTCTCTTGTTATTTATTTATATATAGTATGTTGTATTTCAAGTTTTTGTCATATATATTTTTCCAGCGCTTAGTTTTCATCGTTAACTTTTGAAAATAATGGAATTGAATTGTTTCGCAATATGTCAAGACCTTAATCATTTTGATGGTGTAATATATTGCCTTTGTCAGTTACAGTTGAATTTTATAAACATCCAATTTCGTGTTTAATTTGCGATTCAAATGAACCAATTTCTTTTTAATGTTCAAGGTCTGGATTTGATTAATTTTGTACCTCGTATTATTGAATACACGACCACACTGTTGAAATACGACGTAATTTTAATCGGAAATTCTCCGTAAAAATATAAATTTTTCAGATGTATTTCAGTAAAATACAGGCGACCGTAATTTTACCCTACTTTGTTATTATCTCTTAAGGGTTGGGGACCGTAATATCACTCCTTTACGTCAATATATCCGTTTTTTAAAACGGCAAATGCCTGGCAACATTTATTCCAGGACTTTTACCGTTTTATTAATGCAAATTTTTAATAGTGCAACACATTTTGAAATATTGAGTTTCACTCTTGCCACCGAGAATGTTGTTAATTCCCCAAATAAAAGATTGCATTATTGACTGCTGGTAAGACCAATATTACGATAAAAGTTTATCAAAATACATTTAATTACAACAATTTACGTATCACAACCTCACTCGTGAAGCAAAATATCATTTCTATCAGTTCATAAATTGTGTAAAGTTATGTTTTGTGTTGAATCGTTAAAAGTTGAATGTATGAATGACGAATCTTCATAGTAAATATTATTATTATTATTGTTATTATTATTATTATTATTATTATTATTATTATCCAAGCTACAACCCAAGTTGGAAAAGCAAGATGTTATAAGCCCAAGGGCTCCAATAGGGAAAAATAGCCCAGTGAAGAAAGGAAATAAAGAAATAGATAAATGATGAGAACAAATTAACAATAAATCATTCTAAAAACAGCAACAACGTCAAAACAGATATGTCATATATAAACTATTAACGACGTCAAAACAGATATGTCATATATAAACTATAAAGAAACTTATGTCAGCCTGTTCAACATAAAATCATTTGCTGCAACTTTGAACTTTTGAAGTTCTACTGATTCAACTACCCGATTAGGAAGATCATTCCACAACTTGGTAACAGCTGGAATAAGACTCTTAGAATACTGTGTAGTAATGAGCCTCATGATGTAGAAGGCCTGGCCATTAGAATTAACTGCCTGCCTAGTATTAAGCATGTGGAAGTTTTCTACACAAGGAATCCATCCACGATTTTGTTTTCTGTGAAGTTACTTCCTTAATGTGGCAACATTATAAAAACAAAATTATCTACGCAAATATATTATGATGTACAAATGATTCATCATCATCATCTCTTACGCCTATTGACGCAAATGGCCTCGGTTAGATTTCGCCAGACGTCTCTATCTTGAGCTTTTGATTTGATACTTCTCCATTCATCATCTCCTACTTTGCACTTCATAGTCCTTAGCCATGTAGGTCTGGGTCTTCCAACTCCTTTTGGAGCCCAGCTGAACGTTTGGTGAACTAATCTCTTTTGGGGAGTGCGAAGAGCATGTCCAAACCATCTCCATCTACCCCTCATCCTGATCTCATCCACATATGGCACTCCAGTAATCTCTTAAAGTTTCATTTGTAATCCTGTCCTGCCATTTAAATCCCAAGATCCTTCTGAGGGCTTTGTTCTCAAAGGATATTTTTTATCAATATTATATCATGGAAATAAATAAATAAATGCTAGTTGGTATAATGATTGTATAACATTCATATTTCGTTATCTGGAGAGATAAGTATTTGTTGATGTAAAGGATTGTACATGTGTGTGTGTGTTAGTATGTGTGTGTAATTGTATACGCAAGGGGGGAACATTATTCTACCAAAAAGCATGAGGAGTGTCTTTAAAGATTCTTAAATACATTTTTGAATTAAGTAGTATGTGTGTGTAATTGTGTATGCGAGGGTGGAACATTATTCTACCAAAAAACATAAGGAGTTTTTAAAGACTCATAATTATATTTTCAAATTAAGAGAGGAATATTTTCCCAATGTACTATTGGGATGTCAAATAGCTGCTATGATAATTTCCCCGAATTATTTTCGTTGTCATGAAAATAGAATTTTTCGATTTCAAAACCACAATTAAAATTTTAGGCTGTTAAGCCCATATCATAACCACAATTAAAATTTTAGGCTGTTATGCCCATATCAACAGAAGGAACAATAATATGTAAATTCTTAGCTTATATTTTTATTACTGATAAAGTGTCAGTTATGATTAAGTGATATTTAACTAATTTCAAGTTTCTTTTAAATTTATTACTTGTGAAGGCTAAAGGATTCATCTCTTTTTCACAAGGGATAATAATTCATGCCTATATCTCCCTGCACTCTATTGATTTGATTTTAAACATTTATGAAAAATTACGAATTTAAGAGTATATTGTAAAATAATCAACTTAGTTTTACTTTCCAATTCAATGAAAATATTGAATTTTTAATTTTATTTTGAAGCAAATTAAGTATATTGTATAAGAATCAATTTGTGTTGCTTTCCAATTCAATGAAAACATTGATTTTTTAAATTTTATTTTGAAGCAAATTAAGTATATTGCAAAAGAATCAATTTGTTTTGCTTTCCAATTCAATAGAAATATTGATTTTTTAAATTTTATTTTGAAGTAAATTAAGTATATTGTAAAAGAATCAATTTGTGTCGCTTTCCAATTCAATAAAAATATTGATTTTTCAATTTTATTATGAAGCAAATTAAGTATATTGCAAAAGAATTAATTTGCATTGCTGTCCAATTCAATGAAAATATTGATTTTTTATTTTATTTTGAAGTAAATTAAGTATATTGCAAAAGAATCAATTTGTTTTGCTTTCCAATTCAATGAAAATATCGATGTCTTAATTTTATTTTGAAGCAAATAAAGTATATTGCAAAAAAAATTAATTTGTGTTGCTTTCCAATTCAATGAAAATATTGATTTTTTTTTTTTGGTTGAGGAAAAATCCATTGCAATTTCACCTACTCTGCAACCGGCCATAAAAACCAGAAGAATCCGATGACCCTATTTCAAAGGGTCAGTTAAGAATTCCAGTTCAAATATTTCATCTTTATTGAACAAAAATTTCCTCTTGCTGTTAAAAGTACTGTTTTTCGTTACCCACATTTTACTTCGTAGAACTTTTCTCGTGTACACAATTTTTTTTTTCGTACTTCTCTATGTGTATGAGGAATTGTTATGATTCTCTCTCTCTCTCTCTCTCTCTCTCTCTCTCTCTCTCTCTCTCTCTCTCTCTCTCTCTCTCTCTCTCTCTCATACCTTTTCGGCTCGACTTTTTTTATGGTCACACAACGATTTCTTCGTCGTCCAACTCTTGTGTTGCACTGGTAATAAATGCTCGTGGTGTTGCACTGGTGATAAGTGCTCGTGGTGTGTTGCACTGGTGATAAGTGCTCGTGGCGTGTTGCACTGGTGATGAGTGCTCGTGGTGTGTTGCACTGGTGATAAATGCTCGTGGTGTTGCACTGGTGATGAGTGCTCGTGGCGTGTTGCACTGGTGATGAGTGCTCGTGGCGTGTTGCACTGGTGATGAGTGCTCGTGGCGTGTTGCACTGGTAATAAATGCTCGTGGTGTTGCTCTATATTTAGATGCTTGTTCATTTACCTCGCTTAAATCAATTCTTATAGTTTGCCTTGCAGGATATGGAGCATGATTATGTTCTTGTTGAAGTGTCATTTTACTTTTTTTTTTTTTTTTTTTTTTTTTTTTTTTTTTTTTTTTTTTTTTTTTTGGTAGTTCAACTGAGTTTCCAATGTTCCCCTACAACCCTTCAATACTAATCTCCAGTTCAGAGTGGTTTTCTCTGATGTGGTTTGGCTATACTAAAATCCTTCGTAGCCAACCATATCACTTCCTTTCTGGGACTTGTTGTCCATCATCATGAAGGGAAAAATAATACCAAAGTATTTCGTAAAATAAAACCAAAGTAAAAGAAATTATATAATGCCTAACAGCTAAATCTAGTTTGTTTTCCACTGACTACTAATGTGCTCGTCGTAACCCACTATATATTTCTTGAAATTAGCTATATTGGTTAACAGCTCTTGTAGACCCGGCTAGATTGTACAACTATTTTGTCAAACTAGCCATTTAAGCACTAGCTGTTATGAAACTAGCCATTTTGTCGCATTCACTCTACTGTAATAGCTTTTTTTTTTTTACCTAGCTCTTTTCGGACTAGTATAAATATATGCTTGTGTGCGCATTTGTATGTGTATATGTATGTATGTAGATATACCCAGAATGTATATGTAATTGCATATACAGTATATGCATATATAATATAGATTTGTGTTTATAAATGTATATATATTAGTGTGCTACTTTTATAAGCACACGTTGAGCATGTGTTGTTTGAGATGTTAAGTCTTGAAAATAAAGTTCATCTTAGTAACTTTAAAAGTGCTTTATTCTCTAAAAACAACAGTGTTAAACATCTCCATCACAGGAGTGGAGCTGGTTTGGTCGGATGACCAATTCAGGTGAAGTATAGATATGAACTCCTAAATTATCGATATCACAGATATCGTATGCTTAGTTGTCTTAGCATTTAAACACAATATGGAAACTTTACATTCTTTCTCGGAAGACACCTGCATCCGGTGACGACACAATCTTTCACACGCTATGCATTTGTGTTGACGTTTCAGAAAAATGTTACATTGCCGAGGGATGCAAAGTACATCCTGTTATGATTTTATATGACTACAGCAAATCTCACGCTAGCATCTTCATCCACAATGACATATTACGTCATGTGTTTTAAACATGTAATAATCAACTATTTCATTTATTACATTAGCTCGGCCAGCTATCTCAATTTTTTCAAAAAAAATTTAACAACAAGCCAAAATATGTTTACTAGGTGTGACTGGACATATGTATTATTCTTTGTTTAACTTTAGCCATAAGCAAATGAGGACGAATGTCCAAATAGGCACATAAAAAAATAATAACAATAATGCATATGAAAAGATATTACCAAAGTAAAGAAAAAAATGCATGATAAATACAGATCATATGTATGGTACATTGCTAGCAAATGATTATATGGTACCAAAAAAAATACTGATATACATATGATTCGGTAACTTGTTAAAGAATAATTGTTACCTTTGTCAGAAACATAGATTAACACAATACGGTAACTAATAAAAATATTTGTTACCTTGGTAAAGATTCAATTTTAGTGCACAAACACGAATTCCTGGTACGTACACGTACCACGGTTTCGTATATATATATATAGGGCTGATATATTTTATTAGATGCCCATAGATTCTGTTATTTTTATTTTTTATTTTTTTCTCTTTTCTTTTAACATTCCGGCTTATATATTTTATTAGATGCCGAGAGAAAAAAATGATTTATATTTTTTTAAATGTTTTTTTTTTAAATGTATTTTTAACAATGCAATGTTCAAAAATTTCCTCAATTACATATTACTAGCGTACTAACAGCTTTTCGTACAAACACAATTTCCAGAGCATTTTACTCCTTTAGCGAATGAGGTGGCCACTTCAAATGGCTTTAAACTGAATTAAATAAGGAGTTTTGTCTGGACATGGCGAAACGTTCTGTTTTAGCTTCCAACTGTTCCGTAACCTACGCCAAACAAGGATGTTCACGGCGATAAATATCATCACCGTTACACTTAATCCTGCTAGTAGTATGGGGTGAAGAAATTCCCTATAAGTCGGTGACAGGTGGTCCATCTCGGTCAATTTCATCAACCGCTTGGCAACCTGTTTGTTGTACGGGAGAGGTAGTGCTGGCATTGTAGACGTCCACGTGAAGTTCGCGAAGTATGCTAGTTCTCTGATGATTGTCCTTAGCCCGGTCACCATGGAATTAGGGGAAGTCCCGATACAACCATCTGCTGCAACAAAGATGTGTGCAAATGACGTGGATCCGTCCGGGCATGATTCATTGAAGCCGTCCTTGTCGTATCGTATCCCCGAGCCATTGTTCAGTCTGCAATTGAACTCATTATTGTCAAAGGGATAAAGCTTATCCAGACAATTTTCACTTGTATGGGAGAGAGCACCGTCTAGCACTATACCTAACTCGCATGAATCCATTAAGTTTTTATGGAATTCAAATGAGTCAGCTGTACATATTTTTCTATCCATTGTGTCTGAACAGTGAGTTAATTGATTTAAGTCTTTAATGACCGTATATGTTTCCTTGTCTGGGGAAATCAATACGTGTCCTGTCAAACTGGATATTACTGGATTTGAGTGATTCGTCATGAAAGTCGGAAATGGTGATATCCTGTAAGATTGCCAGGCATCAGAAGAATCAAAGGGAATTGTAATCCTAATCTTGTTATTTTCAACGCTTACTGTAATTAGGCTGTAATAAAATTCTATCCTACGTTTGCCTAACAAAGGAACATAGCCTAGTTTATCCCTTCCGTTCTCCAGAACTAACTTTAAGTAATTTATAGGCAACAAATGGGGCGACAGTACACCTTTAGTTGCTAACGTGATAGCTTCTACATAATCCTTGGATTTCTCAATGAAATGTGCAATTCTGTTATGTATGTGATCTATCTTTGAATCATAATACGTTAACGTTGCCAACAAATCCTGTACTTCCATAATCTGAATGATATTACTTGAATGTTCATTTACTAAATCCATAATTTGATTGATTGAAGCTAACTGATTCCTTAGTTCTGAGATAATCAATTCATCTTCATGAGTCAAGAACTCAATTTTCTTATTTTGATTACTAATCTTAATACGATTGGAAATTCCTAAACCTAAACTTGCAACAGACCCAAAGATGTTTAATGCAGAATAAATAAACGGATTTCGTCTTTCTTTATGTTTGTGTCCTACAGTCCACATCAAAAGGTCACAAGCCAAAGATTCTGTCGCGTAAGTCTTATTTTGCATGTCATCAGATAGCATCTCTGCAACTTTTAATGTCGATCCAAGCGAACTCTCTGTAGTCAAATGAAAATGTCTTCTATGCAACTCATCCAATGAGACAGAAAACCTTGAAATGGCGGTTTTTAAGCTAGTGACATCATTCTCTGGAAGAAAAATTGCTTGCATATTCACTTCTACAACTACGTTGCTCGATGTAATAAAAACGTCTTCTTGTCTTTCAACTATAGTGCCATATTTAAAATCTATAATTTTAGTTTTAGAGCTCATCCCACACGAGAAAAATGTCTGAGCGAACAATATCACTCCCAACAACAAAAAATTCATCTTGAAAACCTGTAACGAGAAAAATATATGTAATTACTCCTTTATTAAGAAGAAAACTTTTAATCACACAAATAAAAAATTTTCCCTCACTTCTTTCCCTCTCTTTTTTTTTCTTTTTTTTTTAATTTCTTATGTGAGCCAATGGTACTATTCTCTCATCCGTGGGTTGGGATACGTTTTGAACTCTAAACCTAATGGCCGTTAATGTTTCCAAAATGTTAAATGGGCCTTCAAACTTAGGTGTTAGTTTATAATTGAGTCCTTTACGCACATTGATATGTATATACACGTTATCACCCACGTTATATGTTTTAGTTGGCTTCGCTATTTTATCATGATTCCTTTTCATTATGATTTGTGATTCTTCTAAATTCTTTCGAAGGATATCATATCGACTTTTGCTTGCATTTATACATTCTTTTAAAGGATTTGATAGATTAGTTGTAGGCGTTAATACATGGAAAGGTGTTCTAACTGGGGTACCATACAATGCTTCATGCGGTGACATTTTAATTGATATATGATATGAATGATTCAGAGTACTCAGTGCCGCCGGTATTGCAATATCCCAGTTGGGGTCTGATCCCCCTAGTGTTACTCTTAATATATTTGAAACTTTTCTATTTGCTCTTTCCACTAGCCCATTCGACTCTGGGTGATATACATGGTATTTATTTTCTTTATGCTAAGGAATTCACACAATGAGGTAAGAAAGTGATTATTAAATTCACCACCCGAGTCTGAGATTATCATGTGTGGAATTCCATGTTTACAAATGTAACACTCGTAAAACTTCCTAGCGCATTCAATCGCAGTTTTAGTTTTAAGCGCTATTAGTTCTGTATATCGAGTTAAAGCATCTATAATTACTAAGAGGTGCTTATTTCCTCTGTCTGACTCGTAAAATCCTGTTAACAAATCTAAATGTATTCTTTCAAAGGGTTGATTGGGCACGGGATAAGCCCCTAGGCTGACAGGTGTTTTCGTATGCCCTTTGTTTTCCTGACATGTGCGACAATTATCTATGTGTCTTTTTATATCTGTAAGCATCGTATGCCAATAAAACAATGATTTGGCTTTCTGTGACATTAATGAGAACCCCGGGTGTCCATGTAATGGATTTGAATGCAACCAATTCAGGACAGTGGAAATAAGTGAGATTGGTACTACTACCTGGTCGTTAGTTACATGTGGTGTATTGCGGGTTTTCCTTGTCACAGTCCTACACAGAATATTATCTTTGATTATATAATTCTGCTGCTTATACTTTATATATCCCTTTTCCTTATGATTGCCTTTCAAAGCATTTATAATTGTTTCTATTTTCTGATCTTTTCTTTGCTCAGTCTGTAATAATTCAGCGCTCCAGCCTAAATCTTCTTGTTCAGATATCGTTTTAACAATAGGCAAGGATGTTGATATATCTATTAATTCAGCTAAAGGCTCCGTACAAAATGACACGGGGTTGCGTGATAATGCATCCGCAATGATATTTGCTTTCCCAGGTAAATACCCGATTCTTGCGCCAAAATCTTGAATGATCAAATGCCTCCGAGTTCGTTTAGGGATGTGGTTGAAGCCTTTAAAGAACTCGGTTAGTGGTTTATGGTCAGTAAGAACCTTAATGGGATAACCGTAAATTATGAACTTAAAATGCACTAGTGAATTAACAATAGCTACCCCTTCCTTGTCTATTACTGCATACTTACTTTCGGAAGTTCTCAATTTTCGAGAATAAAAAGCTATCGGGAAAAATTGTTTATCATATTGCTGAAGCAATACCCCTCCTACTCCTAAGTCTGGGGCGTCTGTTGCAATGAAGAATTCCTTACCGAAGTCAGGAAATTTTAAGATAGGAGAACTACACAGTTCATCTTTCAAGGTATTAAACGCCTGTTGATGATGCTCAGACCATATGAAATCTACGCCCTTCTTCGTAAGATCAGTTAAAGGAGCGGCTATTATTGAATAGTTGCGTATAAAACGCCTGTAATATCCACTACAACCCAGAAATTGCTGTATTCCCTTGACATTAGTAGGTATGGGAAAATTACGTATAGCCGACACCTTATCATGGACTACTTTAAGACCTTGGCTTGACACCATGAAACCCAAATATATTAATTCTGTTTTGAAAAATTCACACTTACTAATCTTTACCCTTAAGTTATGTTGCCTTAATCTCTGTAGTACTAGTTCTAACTTACGTAGATGTTCTTCTAAGGTGTTGGAAAAGATTACAAGATCATCCATATAGGCATGCAATATATCCCCTAACAAGTCTCCAAACACTATGTTAATCATTCTTGTAAATGTTATAGGAGCACAACGTAAACCAAAAGGCATCCGTAAAAATTCATAATGTCCCCTGGCTGTGCTGAAGGCTGTGTATGGGATACTATCTTCTTCTAATGATATCTGGTGAAAGCCTTTAAGTAAGTCCAAACTGGTAAAATATTTATTCTGACCTAACAAAGACAAAATATCGTCAGTACATGGCACTGGGAATCGATCAGGGATCGTTTCCTCGTTTAGACGACGGAAGTCGACGCAGATACGCCATGTTCGATCTTTTTTCGGTACAACTATTAAAGGAAAATTATAAGGGCTGTTTGATTTCCTAATGACTCCTTCTTCTAGCATTTTACCTACTTCATCATTTATTTCATTCTGGAATTTCATAGGGAGTCTGTACGAGGGTACATAGATAATTTTCTGCTTGTCTTTTAACCTTATTTGATGCTCGATCACATCTGTTTTTCTTAAGGATCCATCCGTAGTAGAAAAAACATCATGATATTTAGTTAAAAGTCCAAAAATTTTCTGCTGAATTTCTTCGTCTTGAATGTCTTTATTGATTTTATTTTTAATAGATTGCAAAAGGGATTCATCCGCAACTGATTGAGAGTGATTAATTTCAGCAACGGTAAGAATATGATGTTTATAAACTTCTACATCCAAGATATGTTGATTTTTGTGAATTACTAAAGTGTTATTTAAATGATTACAGACTTCAATATCACATTGTTGATATGAGCCTACTGTATAAATAGCTTGTGTGACAGACAATCCGTTAGTTTTCAAAGTGTCGGAAAGGATTAATATTTCAGATCCCGGTAATGTTTTCTTTATTTGCACTATTAAATTCGAAGGTACGTTTGGCTCAATAGATTGCGTGCAAGATGATATTACGGGTGAACGAGAATTCTGCTGGGTCGCGTATATTATTTCTTTATTAGTGAGACAAGTTATTGGTTCTTCAACGTACGTTACGGTTACCTTTGTCGTCTCCTTTTTATCCAAAACTGATTTTAAGGTATTAGAAGACTTATAGAATTTCCCTTTGATATACACGCCGTGCTTGGCAGGGGCTAAGATAATGTTTTGATTTCCCATAGATGGGTATCCTATAATTACAGCTGGATACATATCAATGTTTTGTACAACAACAAATGTATCGGCAAACGTGCGTTTACCGACTTTGAATTGAACATGAGTTATGCCTATGACATTTAATTCATTATTTCCTATACCCGAGAGTCTAACTCCGGATTTTTCAATCGGAAAGTTCGAAAACAACAAATTATGTGTCTTCAAATCCATGATATTACGTGGACTACCAGAGTCAAAAAATAACGTAAAGGATTTGTGTTCTAAATTTACAGCATATAAGGTTGGTTGTAACTCATTTTGGCTTATTATTGTATGAATTCGTTGCAAATCTACGGGAGCATGCCCTTTTTTACCTAATTCGGCCGTGTGTTTCATAGGAAAATCTATTGCCTCACAATTATCTGATAAAACATTAAATTGATTATTCAATACTATTGATGTTGACATGAATGACCTTGACCCAACATCACTCTCTTCCCCACTGGAGTTAACTATGTGGTATTTGCTTTGCTCTGCACATTCTGAAAATTAGTCTGACCTTGCGAGGTCTGGTTTGACGACCCAGGCTCAGCGATATTCGAAGAAGTGTTTGTTTGCTTCGGACTCTGAACTGCATTGACATTTGGTTGTTTCTTCTTATTGTTAAAATGAGGATTTTTCTTTTTATTTCCATATGGAACTGACTGTGGAATTGACTGTGTATTTCTGGGATTCTGTTGTGTCTTACGCGAGTAACACTGATTGTATGAATGTGTCGAACTATTATGTATCGAGCAGAATTTCGTTCTGCAGTCCGCGCTTAAGTGACCTTGACGTTTGCAATTATAACACGTCATTCCCGCTACTTGACTATTATTAACTACGTTCACTGTTTGTGGCTTTGTTTCATTCTTTGCAAAAACTTGAGTTAACACGGGATCGAGATCTGGACACTTAGCCATGTGTTTTTTTATCTGTTTATATACATCCAATTCCGTACTTGCAGGCGTTAACTTTTTATCAAAACACCGCACTAAAGCTTCAGGCAACATAAGTGTCATGCAAGTTAAATACATTAATCGTAAAAAATCTTTCACGGAGATGTTATCTCTAGTAACCCAAGTGGAATTACCTAAAATATCCTGATATTCATTAAGCCTATCGGCTATGAGAGCTGCTCTCTCAATAACATTAAGCCGATTCATAGTGGCTTGATTAAGTGTATTTCTTAACGTTAATACTACATCCAAGGCTTCTTCACCCCCATAGACCGTGCGTAACCTAACTTTGAAATCATCCCAGGTAACTGCTTCTTGAAATGAAACGCCTCTTAAATACACACTCGCATCCCCCTTAGAAAAATCTATAAAACTTTTAGCTTCTTGTAATTGTACAAAAGGGTCTACGATTTGTTTGGCATTTAAATGGGCATCGACGGATGAAATCCATGACTCCACATTTTGAAGCAAGAACCCATTGACTCGACCCTGAAAAGGAAGGATTGCAGACCTGGCATTTACAAGCGTCACAATTGCGAGAGGATTAGTCTGTCCTACGCCACTAGGTCCAGGGGTGGGACTCACAGGGGGCGTCATGACTGCTGTATTTCTTTTCCTATCTCTTCGACCCCTTGCAATTCTATCAAAATATCTATATGAATACAGACGTCCACTGCGTAAACGCATAAGTACCCACTGACAAAGATTATAATAAAATTCCCCAAAACAATGTTACTAATCCCAAGACATTTCCCGAGAATTTCTGAAAGAAAACCGAACACAAAGATATTTCCTGTAAATTTCTGAAAGAAAAAGGAATTAGCACAAAGAGAGAAAAAATTCTAGATGAGAATTGGGAGTTGAACACAGTTTCCTTTAATGAAAGGAAAATAAAAGATTAGCAAACCACTCGCCCCAGTAATAATCGACTAACGACTCGTGATAACTACACTTCACTGCCCAAACTGAAATGAATTTGAAAAATTGTACTTAGCTTATATATGGTTCTGTGTGATGTCGTCACATCCTCTCTCTCTCTTGACGTTTGTTAGCGATGTATCGTCCGAGTTTCCGTTGAATGTAGTGCTTCTTGGATATGTTTTGTAAGCGTTGAATGTCAGTCCTTGGGTTTCCTAGGATGTTGATTGAAGATCCAGTTCATCAGTTTGTATGTATAACATTCATCAAATGTTGTAGATTTCGATGGACTATGTTACTTAGTCAAAATTGTAGATTCATTAACGTTGATTTCTTGAAGATCTTTCTCTGGTTTTTACAGCTTTATTTTTGATTTCTTGAAGATCTTCCTCTAATTCTTAGAGTATTATTATTAATTACTTGAAGATCTTTCTCTGATTCTTAGAGTTTAACCACTGCCACCATTTATTAGTGTGCTACTTTTATAAGCACACATTGAGTATGTGTTGTTTGAGATGTTAAGTCTTGAAAATAAAGTTCATCTTAGTAACTTTAAAAGTGGTTTATTCTCTAAAAACAAGTGTTAAACATCTCCATCACAGGAGTGGAGCTGGTTTGGTCGGATGACCAATTCAGGTGAAGTATAGATATGAACTCCTAAATTATCGATATCACAGATATCGTATGCTTAGTTGTCTTAGCATTTAAACACAATATGGAAACTTTACATTCTTTCTCGGAAGACACCTGCATCCGGTGACGACACAATCTTTCACACGCTATGCATTTGTGTTGACGTTTCAAAAAAATGTTACATTGCCGAGGGATGCAAAGTACATCCTGTTATGATTTTATATGACTACAGCAAATCTCACGCTAGCATCTTCATCCACAATGACATATTACGTCTTGTGTTTTAAACATGTAATAATTAACTATTTCATTTATTACATATATATAGGTATACATAGATATATGAATATATGAATGAGATGCAGAGGTACATAAATAGATATGGATTATTATATATATATATATATATATATATATATATATATATATATATATATATACAGTATATACACATACATATTTCTTATATATAACATGTGCAGTGTATATATACACTATATAAATACAGATATTGTTATACTGTGCATACATGTTTAAATTATGCGTGTTATATATATATATACATACATGCATATATATGCTGTGTGTGTGTTTTATGATGTGTGTGTTTATATATTTTATGTATATATATATATATATATATATATATATATATATATATATATATATATATATATATATACAGTCTATATATATATATATATATATATATATATTATATGATAAATTTCATTGCACATTTAAACGTGTTTTTCATATTTAAAATAAGCTATAAATTTTAATATATTAAAGTCTGGATTCTCTTAACGACGTCGGGATCAGCGCCCCAGGCGAAATCACTCAAAGTCTGTAGTATCTGACCGGCCAGGTTTCGAACCCTGGTCCAGGATACTTGTATGACATTGACCTTACCACTTAGCCACGAAAATCGCTCAAAGACTATAGTATCTGACCGGCCGGGTTTCGAACACTGGTCCAGGATATTTGTATGACATTGACCTTACTACTTAGCCACGAAGAAAGATCTTTCTTCGTGGCTAAGTGGTAAGGTCAATGTCATACAAGTATCCTGGACCAAGGTTTGAAACCCGGCCGGTCAGATGCTATAGTCTTTGAGTGATTTCGCCTGGGGTGCTGATCCCGACGTCGTTAAGAGAATCCAGACTTTAATGTTTTAAAATATATGGCTTATTTAATATATATATATATATATATATATATATATATATATATATATATATATATATATATATATAGATATAGATATATTTTCATGGATTTGTATTTTTTTCTCTTTAATAGACCATTTAGAGGATGATTTTTAAGCAAGGTTATTGACCTTTAAATTTTACCTTAAAAATGCATATGATGACCATAACAACACTTACAACAACAACACCCACAACAACAATAATCATAATAGTAAAATCCTAATATTCCGTATATTAGAATATCCCTCAGCTCTTTAAAAGTCTTATTAGTATAGCTCTTACATATCAATCTCATATGACTGATTGTCTACTGCTGTTGACATCGTTCTGTTTCCCCTGTCAATGTCCCACTTTCATTTCAGATTTATGGAAAACAAACAACTGAACAAGCAAATAACTCAGTGTTCGAACTTTTTATTATTTTTGGTATTTGTGTTTTGTAAGATTATTCATTTTGAATTGTTTATATAAATACCTGGATTATTTTTAGATTATACATAATTTGTCATCTATGCTTAGTAGGTTGTTGAGATATGAAGACGAGATTAGTTACTGTCTTATTCAACCTCAGATTTCTGAATGGAGAACAATATTGCTTTATTATTAGTATTATTATTATTATTATTATTATTATTATCTATATGTTAATACGATAGCGTGTGTTATTTATTTTGTCACGCTTTAAAGAAAACGGAAATAATTTCACGGTATACTCCTACAAATTCACGCTTTAAAGAAAACGGAAATAATTTCATGGTATACTCGTACAAATTGACATTAGACTTTGATTACTTAACCAAAGCACATCTTATAATAGTTTTCCCAATTTTGTCTTTAGCACCTGACTTTTTTTTTTTTTTTAATATTAGACAAAAAATTGAGTTCTATCAATTTCCATAACCAAGATTATAAAATTAATCTCGTGACATTTTATTCGAACATGTATAGGTTAGGAACAAGATAATTAGTATTGAAAATATCATTTCGTGTAATTTACACGGGTTCCACTAGCTATTATTATTATTATTATTATTATTATTATTATTATTAGCCAAGCTACCACCCTAGTTGGAAAAGCAAGATGCTATAATCCCAGAGGCTTCAACAGGGAAAAATAGCCCAGTGAGGAAAGGAAATAAGGAAATAAATAAACGATATGAGAAAAAAATAAAAATGAAATATTTTAAAACAATAACAGCATCAAAACATATGTCATATATAAACTATAAAAAGACTTAAGTCAGCCTGTTCATAGCAGGACGTCTTCATCATGAATATGAGTCTATGTACTGTACGTGTACCATAGAATTAAATTCTAAATTCTAAATTCTAAATTCCAATCCGATTTCCTAGACAGAATTCCGGGACTAGTCATACCAAGGTCTACAGAATATGTATACTCTTCAGCATTGATTAATCGCCGCATAAATCTTAAAAGACTATATCAATAAACCAATATGCATAATTGCACCAGCCACCCATTGAGATACTATCACTAGAGAGTTATGGGGTCTTTTGAGCCAGATAGTATTACATTGGATCCTTCTCTCTGGTTACGGTTCATTTTCCCTTTGCCTATACACTCACACACCGAATAGTCTGGCCTATTCTTTACATATTCTCCTCCGTCCTCGTACACCTGACAACACAGAGATTAATAATAAATTCTTCAGACTGCACTGTAATTGTTCAGTGGCTACTTTCCTCTTGGTAAGGGTAGAAGTGACTCTTCAGCTTTGGTAAGCAGCTCTTCTAGGAGAAGGCCACTCCAAAATCAAACTATTGTTCTCTTAGTCTAGGGTAGTGTTATAGCCTGTGTACCATGGTCTTCCACTGTCTTGAGTTAGAGTTCTCTTGCTTGAGGGTACACTCGGGCATACTGTTCTATCTATTTTCTCTTCCTCTTGTTTTGTTAAAGTTTTTATAGTTTATATAAGAAATATTTATTTTAATGTTGTTACTATTCATAAAATATTTTATTTTTCCTTATTTTCTTTCCTCACTGGGCTATTTTCCCTGTTGGGGCATCTGGGATTATAGCACCCTACCTTTCCAACTAGGGTTGTAGCTTAGCAAGTAATAATAATAATAATAATAATAATAATAATAATAATAATAATAATAATAATACTGTAATGATTTTATTTTCATGAAGAATATTCCTCGTTATCATCTTTTAATAAGATATAGATAAAAAATAACAGATTCTGTCTTGATAAAATCTTGCTTGCAGTTATTACAGAGAATTACAGCATTTTTACATGGTCTTGTGTACCTTACTTTGAAATCTGCACTCAAGCAGGAAAAAAAATAATTCACTTGTAAATTTTGACATTAAGTGAAAAAAACAAAATTCGCAAGTATGATTCTTTCACAACGAATGAAGCAAATGAGCCCCCCTGCTAATATCGAAGTTTTTTTCACTAGTGACTTCATCCCAGATTCAGTAGTTAAATTAGGAATGTGGCTGAGACTTTCCCTTCCTTTATCAATGAAAACTGCGTAATGTTGAAATTATAAATTTATATATATAAATATATAATTCATATATGTATATATATAAATGTATATATACATGTATATTATATATATGAAATATATATGTATATGTGTATATTATTTATATATAATATACATATATATGTATATATATATATATATAAATATATATATATATGGTGTGTGTATGTGTGTTTTCCTGTCACACTGAGCGGCAACCACTCATCGTCCACAAATTTTTCAAACTGCCGTGTGGTAGTTAGGCCAATCGGATAGGGTCAGAAGTATTGAATTTGTGTGTGCGCGTGTATGTGTATGTGCATACATATCTAGATATTAAGCAGTCATTTATTGACGTGTCACTAACACTAGTTTAGAAGTATTTGAATAAATCTCTGAAATATCTATCAGAGAAAGTTTCCATCGTTCACCTTATTCTCTCTTAAGCTTGCTGCACACTGAGCCCGAACGGACGCGCCCGAACAGAACCGAAACGTCCGATAGAAATCGAAAGCATGAATTCTTACCTGACTGCGCACACTGGGCCAGAACAGAACGGAACCCGACGCAGTATTCTTTGAAAGATATTTTTTCTGAAGCTTCGGCGGCGGTTCTGTTCCGGCTCAGTGTGCGGCAAGCTTTACGTGTCAGTAACTTCGTATATACACTTCGATCAACCTTCTACTCGTAACAACAGCAGCTGTGTTATAGAAACCTGAATTGAAGTAACTCGTGTGTGATGTATATAAAACTGGGTATTTGAACAAGGAAGGTTCTGTAAAGAGACTGGGAGAAGCCAATCGCTTTCTTCGCTTTTACTGGGAGAAGCCAATCGCTTTCTTCGCTTTTACTGGGAGAAGCCAATCGCTTTCTTCGCTTTTACTGGGAGAAGCCAATCGCTTTCTTCGCTTTTACTGGGAGAAGCCAATCGCTTTCTTCGCTTTTACTGGGAGAAGCCAATCGCTTTCTTCGCTTTTACTGGGAGAAGCCAATCGCTTTCTTCGCTTTTACTGGGAGAAGCCAATCGCTTTCTTCGCTTTTACTGGGAGAAGCCAATCGCTTTCTTCGCTTTTACTGGGAGAAGCCAATCGCTTTCTTCGCTTTTACTGGGAGAAGCCAATCGCTTTCTTCGCTTTTACATTCCCCAGATGTTAACATATCTTTATATATGGATGTTTTTTCTGGTTTGGTCTTATAGGGAGAAGGCCAACCAGACGATTGGTTGAATGTTAGAGAAATTTAAAAGAAAGTTATAATGTAATTCTAAGTTCCTAATAAACTGCTATGTAAAATTTACACCCATTTACTTAAAATATTGAAAGAGAAGACAGCGTTTTATACTGTGTGACGGGCCGAGATAAGGTTGTGGCTCAAAGACAGTATGAAAGCAACTGGGTGAGTTTATTATAGAACACTCTCCTTTATATACAAAAGCTCAAAGCGACAAGAAATTTCATGTTCGAAAAACAGACTGTTACAGATGGAAAAAGCAATTATGTTTATTCAGGTTCTTTTTAGTGCGAGGGAAGAGCGAAGATACAAGCATAATATATACACAAAATGAACTATGTACGATCGTGTGACACGGTTGGTACAACTGCCAAGTCTGTAAATGAAATTATTACCAAAAAGATATTCTCCAGTTTTCCCTAAGCCAAGTTGAGTTATCTACTGAATCAATTTGCGTGAATACATCAACATAACTTGCATATACCAAGGCACTTCCCCCAATTTTGGGGGGTAGCTGACATCAAACAAATAAAAAAAGGGGACCTTTCCTCTCTACGTTCCTCCCAGCCTGACAAGGGACTCGACCGTGTTCGGCTGGTACTGGCAACGTCTCACGTCAGATTGTTCAAGTATTAGCTAATGCTCTCATACTAGGATTATCTGAATACCAATGTATTTCTGCTTTAGCGTTTTCTGAATGTTTTATCTTTTTTTCATATTGTGAAAATATTTAAGATATAGTTTTACCTTAGAGATTTTTAAATTACTATCATTTTAGTCTGACGATTTGTGTAAAATGAATTCTAATAATAATAATAATAATAATAATAATAATAATAATAATAATAATAATGATAATAATAATAATAATAATAATAATAATAATAATAATAATAATAATATTATATATATATATATATATATATATATATATATATATAATGCATATATATACTGCCTATATATACAGCATATATATACTGCATATATATATATACAGTGTATATATATAATATGTATAAATATATATATATATATATATATATATATATATATATATATATATATATATATATCTTTACTATGCAGTATAAAGCTGCATGTAAAGAATACCCAATGTAACATTGGAAATAAAGGATATTATTATTATTATTATTATTATTATTATTATTATTATTATTATTATTATTATTATTATTATTATTATTATTATTGCTAGGGTGCCACAGCCCACCCTCCCTCGTTATCTGTTATACATCAACATAACTTGCATATACTCATGTTCTGTTTTCTTAGCTCACGAATATTTCCATCTTTAATGGTCCCACGTAATAATATGCAAACGACAAACCTAATGTTTGCACATGTTACCAGCTTCCACTAAGCTAAGGGATGCCTCCCTTAGCGTGCATATATATATATATATATATATATATATATATATATATATATATATATATATATATATATGTATGTATATATATATGTATATATATTTGATATATATATATATGTATATATATTTTATATATATATATATATATATATATATATATATATATGTGTATATATATTTTATATATATATATATATGTATATATATTTTATATATATATATATATATATATATGTATATAAATTTGATATATATATATATATGTGTATATATATTTCACACATATATATATTATATATATATATATATATATATTATATATAAATACATATATATATATATATATATATATATATATATATATATTATATATATACATATATACATATATATATTTATATATATATATATATATATATATATTATATACATACATATATATATACATATATATATATATATATAAATATATATATATATAATGTATATGTATTTTTCTTTCTTTTAATGACAATATTCTATTGAATGGGGAATTCGTTTATTATGTATGATATTTTAATTGTATTATTCATTAAAAAAAAAAAACTAACCAACGAAAAATTTAATGATGCTTTATATTTGTTGACCAGGTTAAAAAAAATTTATATTTGTTGACCAAGTTAAAAAATTTATTTATGTAGATGTGGTAATTATTTAGTTAGGAGTTTTTGCAAGATTATATATTGTCATGAAAACTTATGTAATTTCCTATCTCATTGGGAACTTGACTTGGTTAGAGTTTTTAAAGGTTCAAAGGCCGCTCATGAATGGCAGAGGCAAGGGACAGTGACAGGGCCCTATTGAGCAGGACAATGCCCTAGAGACTGACCATAAATACACATGATCAGCGCCCAAGCACCCTCTCCACCCAAGCTAGGACCAAGGAGTGCCAGGCAATGGCTGCTGATGACTCAGCAGATAGACCTATAGGCTATCAAACACCCAATCCTTAGCTCACAAAGATGGTAAGGTTGCAGCAGCCAAATAAACAAACGAGTTTTAGTGAGACACGAACCCTAGTCTGACGTTCACCAGTCAGGGACGTTATCACATCGACCACCACAACCATAAGAAAATAGATGTTAGTTTTATTGTCATTTAAAGACAGAAATAGATTAGATAATTTTCTTGATGTCAGTTTTATTACCGTAGTCATGCATTCTTCCGTCTGTTCTTTATAATGTATTTTTCCTCATCACTAGTATTGCTTAGGACAGTTCTCTTAGCCTTAATCTCTTCGCGTGGAACCCAAAATAATATTTAATTTGAATTTTGAAGTTAAACATCCCACACACAAAAAAAGACAATATAATTCGTTGAACATTTGACCTTATGAAAAAATCCTGTGTAATTTGAGCTATTTACAAACTGCGGGAAATAAACAGATTAATGTTCATTAAATATTTGTTCTCGACATCAAGACGTAGTTCATTAGTCGAAATGAAATAAAGTCAACATATCCTGATGAGATTAGAACCACTTTTATCTCCTTTTAGGGAGTCGGAGTTGTGATCCCGAAAATCCTTTTCTGTCACACAAATCCTAGTGGGATTTCTGGCATAGACCTAAAGACTCCACTTTTTAGTGCCTTTAGGGAGCCAGAGATTTGATCCAAAAACCATTTTCAGTCAATTTATATTAAAATTAATCATTTTAACATTATAATTCCCTTAGACGATAACATATAATTGGGTTAAATCACAAAATCCTCTGACAATCTATGCATCCAATGCTTTTGGGTGTGGACAGGTTGCGGGCGGGCTGGCTTATGGGTGGGTTGAGTGGGTGGGCGGGCCATGACTTATTCCATGCATGTTAGGCGAATGAAAGCAAAGTTGCTGTTCAGATCCCGGGTCGCAAACCTCGGCCATTGTTAGCCGAAAACTCATGGCGGCGAAGGACGTCCTCGAAGAGACGCACTCGACCTCAACAGCTCACACCTCAGCATTCGCTTATTGTCAGGATTCATGATCATTCCGATTTCTCTTCATTTAATCGAAATGAAATTCGATGATTTTGTTTCGAGAAATCAATCGATGAGATGCAGCAGGGAGTACGAGGTGTCCAGGTAGACCTTTTGGGCTTGGGATTTTTGACATAAAATTCTATATAATCACTTTACTTCGACGGCTGCTTCTCTGGTCCCATACAGCATGGGGAACCCCATTCTCTACAGGACCTCCACTATCGTTCTATTTTGTTTGTTCAGAGTATTCAACGTTTCATATCAAGTATTGCTTATTTACTCTTGAATCGTCGCTGTCATATAATTTCGTATTGCATGTTAGACTTGTTAGAGGTTTTAAAGGTTTAAAAGGCCGCTCTTGAATAGTAGAGGCAAGGGACAATGACAGGGCACTATTTAGGAAAAAGCCCTAAAGACTGATCATATATACATATGATCAGCGCCCAAGCTAGGACCAAGGAGGGCCAGGCAATGGCTGCTGATGACTCGGCAGATAGACTATAGGCTCTCCCAAACCCCCCAACCTTAACTCGCAAGGATGGTTAGGTTGCAGACACTAATGGCACTAACGAGTCTGAGCGGGACTCGAACTCCCGACTGGTAAACACCAGGTAGAGACGTTACCAATCAGGCCACACCGTAATATCACTCCTTTACGTCAATCTATCCGTTTTTAAAAGGGTGAATGCCTGGCAACATTTATTCCAGGATTTTTACAGTTTTTTTTACGGCAAATTTTCTAAATGTAACAAAAATCAAATACACATGATAAGTCAGTCAGATTATCATAAACCTTGAAGATTTTATCAAAAGTTAAGCGATATTAGGAGAGAAAATTATGTGGTCACTTAGTATCTCTGCAGTTCATTTGTAAGGAATTATTTCGTTATCTGTTGTGTTTTTCGATCTTATGTAATTTTCTCAGTAACTATAACATTATTATAATGATAATGATTCTTATAGTCCTACCTGCCGATGCGAAAGTAAAGTCAAGTGGCCTAGCAGACACCAGGATGTCGAAGTAGATTTTTTTTTTTCAGGTGAAATACTGAACTCTTATTTCCCAAATAAACTTTAATTTTCATTTGCATTATGTGTTGGGGCCTCGAGATGATTAAAAAAAAAAAACTCTTATGCTTTGTTGATCATCATTAGTCATTACTTTACTTCATAGTTGTTTCTTCTTCGTCTTTCAGCACAATGCCTAAACCAGACTTGTATTCAAGCATGAAAGTTTTTTCAAAACTTTTATCCTTTCAAAGAATGATTTTTTTTTTTTAATCGGTGAACAAAACCCCTGTCGATAAACTTCATGCACTGGGATAAACTATTCTTTAGTAATTTTTTTTTTTCTTATAAAACTTCAGTCATCTATTGGAGTTCCTTGAAGGAAAATGTTTTTAAGAAGCTGCTTTGTCAAGTGGAGGTCAAGTAATAATTTTTCGATAATTTTTTTTTTGTTTTGTTTTTCTGAAGGCTTTGAATTTTTCAAGTTTAAATCCTTAGTGTGTGTAAATATTTTCCCCTCTTTTAAGGTCTAATAGAAAATGCATTTTATTGTTCGTACCTGAATTACGAAACGTTTTATAATAGAAAATTATTTCTTAAGACTGCTAAAAGATTAACTCTTGGAAGATATGATTCAATTTAATATTGCATTACAAAAGCATTAAATTTTTGGGAAAAAAACGTATTGTGGAGAATGTTATCAATGTTTTATCAAGGAACTCGAAATCTGGGATCGCATTTTTAGTTATTTTGGAAAACTTTTTTTTAAATTTTAAAATTTATTTCAAACAAAACCAAAATGTTTATCGTCACTGACTTCTCTCTCTCTCTCTCTCTCTCTCTCTCTCTCTCTCCTCTCTCTCTCTCTCTCTCTCTCTCTCTCTCTCTCGTCATAATTTGAGAGAGATTTTTAAAAATATCTGGATAGAGAGACG
>NC_090737.1:6694152-6726652 GCF_036898095.1 Palaemon carinicauda
ATAATTGCCTGGCCTCACAAGCTTCTCCATTTCCACATTGCCTAACCTTTCTGAGGAAATGAAAATGACATGAATCAAGGCAGGGGGGACTTTAGAGTGAGAGAGTAGTACATTTCCACATTGCCTAACCGCCCCTCTCTCTCTCTCTCTCTCTCTCTCTCTCTCTCTCTCTCTCTCTCTCTCTCTCTCACGCACACTGAGGGACCTGGGGAACCCAAACATAGAATAAGGCAATAAGTCTCTCTCTCTCTCTCTCTCTCTCTCTCTCCTCTCTCTCTCTCTCTCTCTCTCTCTCTCTCACTGAGGGACCTGGGGAACCCAAACATAGAATAAGGCAATAAATCTCTCTCTCTCTCTCTCTCTCTCTCTCTCTCTCTCTCTCTCTCTCTCTCTCTCAGAGACCTGGGGATCCCAAACATAGAATAAGGCAATAAGGCTCTCTTTCTCTCTCTTTAGAGTGCGAGTAGTATTTATTTCGTGTTTTAACTTCGATATGTAAACTTCCTATTTCCTATATTCTATTTATTATATCTAAACATCAGATTTTTACATATACAAAAGTATGTAATATGAAAAAAAAAAAACAATGATATGAAGTATAAAATAAGGAGAGGGACTAGAATTTTTCCTGGGGCGAAAATACTGAGAGCAATACACGACAAATCGTAAATCTCTCTCTCTCTCTCTCTCTCTCTCTCTCTCTCTCTCTCTCTCTCTCTCTCTCTCTCTCTCCTTGTACAAAATCATGAATTATATTCTTAAAGTATATGCACACTATAGCGTTCTTGTTTTGTTAAAGTTTTTATAGTTTATATTTATATTTTAATGTTGTTGCTGTTCTTAAAATATCTATTTTTCCTTGTTTCCTTTCCTCACTCGGCTATTTTCCCTGTTGGATCCCCTGGGCTTATACCATCCTGCTTTTCCAACTAGGGTTGTAGCTTAGCTAATAATAATAATAATAATAATAATAATAATTATTATTATTATTATTATTATTAATGTTAATAATAATAATAATAATAATAATAATAATAATAATAACAACAACAACAACAATAATAATAATAATAATAATAATAATAATAATAATAATAATAATAATAACAACAACAATCTGGACGCTAAGAAAACCGAAGATACCCAGAAAAGTATGGTTTATGAATACTAGTTTACGGAGGGACAAGGCGGCCAGTCGTTTGCTTTATTGATCAAAGTCCAGCCCCCTCCCTTCCAGTTTATTAGCCCTAATTAAGGAACTTATCAGAGTATATCTATTGATAATGGTATCAAAAGTTCAATAGAGTATATAGTTAACTTTTTTTTTGTGAGACATTTGCACCGACCCGCAGGGGTGCCCTTTTAGCTCGGAAAAGTTTCCTAATAGCTGATTGGTCGAAAGTAGTTTTGTTCAAATACTTCCGACCAATCAGCTATCGGGAAACTTTTCCAAGCTAAAAGGGCACCCTTGTGAGTCGGTGCAAATCTGTCTCGCTAAAAACAATTGACTATAGTCGAATCAATGATTGGAGAGTCAGCAGTTCAGCTAGCATGGTTTAAGAACTGTACTTAACTGAATGGTAAACAGAAATGGGTTTCCTTGATTGACAAAATATTTAGAGATTTTGGACAGTTTTTTAAGCCTAGTTGTCCTTGTTTAGTGATTTATTACGTATATTTATTCATAATGGCATTAAGAGTTAATCACAGTATAGTCGAATGGGTGGTTGGTGAATTAGCGGTTAAGGTGGTATTACTGTACAAGCACACACACACAATAATAATAATAATAATAATAATAATAATAATAATAATAACAACAACAACAATAATAATAATAATAATAATAATAATAATAATAATAATAATAATAACAACAACAACAACAACAATAATAATAATAACAATAATAATAATGACAACAACAACAACAATGATAATAATAATAATAATAATAATAATAATAATAATAATAATAATAATAACAAATACTTTACTTATACTACCCAAGAATGACCTAATTGATCTACGGATATGGCAATCACAATCAGAAATACAGCAAAGGTAAATAATATATTGAATATCGAACATATTATCAATAGTCGTGATCACACCTTTACCATCGAACATTGAAACCAAACATATTTGGACTCGGCTTTTAATTTTCAGGTCTGATAGACTATGAAAATATATTTGAGCGAACAATAGACGGGGGGGGGGGGGGGGGGGGGCGAGGTTAGAAAGATTTGGAATCAGATCTGGTCGTTGTGATGGAAAAGGTGATTATTTGAGGCTACGGTGATATTTACAATATGTAATTCGCATATCTGACTTTACTGATACTTGTTGTTGTTGTTTATTTCATGTGAAGTCTCCTGTCTGGATGAATAATAGTATATAGTATAATCCATGATATGTTTGGTTTTTCATGTGGTGTACGGTAGACTATTGATAACCTATATGAAAATTTATAAATGAAAATATATGTATATGCAGTACGTACATATATAAATTATATATATATATATATATATATATATATATATATATATATATATATATATATATATATATATATATATATATATGTATATAATTTGATAACTTGAAGAAAATAGCTTACAACTTAAGAGCTAAGAAATCAGTGGTCTTTATAAAAAACGAAGGAAAAATAGCATTTGGGTTTACACCTCTATAAGCATCAACATCCATGAAGTGCCCTAATTCCATGGGACTTAATTGATAAACTAGTCAGTTTAGCCTCAGAAAAACAGGAATGAGGAAGATCTAGTTTCTCAATACTCTACTTACTGTCTGTCGTGGTCAGCTAATCTCTAGGAAAAATTAATTTATGGGGGAATAAAACATTAAAGGGGATTTCGTATAGTTACGTTTTGATATAGCTGACCATAACCGACAGTAAGTAGAGTATTGAGAAACTAGATCTTCCTCATTCCTGTTTTTCTGAGGCTAAACTGACTAGTTTATCAATTAAGTCCCATGGAATTAGGGCACTTCATGGATGTTGATGCTTATAGAGGTGTAGACCCAAATGCTATTTTTCCTTCGTTTTTTATAAAGACCACTGATTTCTTAGCTCTTAAGTTGTAAGCTATTTTCTTCAAATTATCAAATTATATATATATATATATATATATATATATATATATATATATATATATATATATATATATATATATATATATATGTGTGTGTGTGTGTGTGTGTGTGTGAGCGCGCGCGCGCATGTGAAGGTACCCTGTTCCTAGTCTTCTCGTAAACTAACTTTCGTTTTGACGTCCCGATTGCGTATCAATCTTTTAGGAGTCCTGATGAATGGCAACAAACTCTTTCTTCAGAGTATTCGTTTGACCAATTTCTCCTCCTGCTTGGTCGAATTTCTTTTGACGAACATCTTGAAGTCGTTTCATAACGACGGAACCCAATAGAACCATTGATCCCTTTACAATTAAAACATCCTTTTTATAACGACCGTAAGAGGTCTCGTGTCTCAAATTGCCTCTCCTGATGATGATGATTTAGATTGACCCGCTATATACAAGGTGGACCACTGGCCCTTGCGTTGGCAGCCCGTAAGGGGAACGAAGCATTGGTTGTATCTTTTAAAAGCTGTTACTTGTGTTGGATGACACGAACACTGATGACAGACAGATGAGGATGAGTCTGACACAGAATGACGACCGAAGCTGGAGCCCGAAGTTCAAATCCGGGGCGCAGTAAACCAAAAATCTCCGATCCCAAACCCGTTCCTTCGCGGTCCTAGATAATTATTTTTCTTATAAGCACGTGCTAACAGGAAGACGTCCAGTTGGAATGTCTCTCCTTAGAAGTTCTTCCTTATTAGAGGAAAAAACAAAATACTTCAGATTGAAGAATTTTAGCTTTCTCTGGTCCTTCAATATTCTCTACTTCTGTGCAGTTTCCGCCTTATTCTGCACAATCTTTATTTTTGGATCTTCAACATTATGGACTTTACTTTCTCATTTCAAATCCGCACAATCGTAAAGTGATCAACAATAATAACTAGTTCCCTTTTCGCATTCTTTATTTCTTACACTCCCGTTCTCCTTCCTGTCTCCCTCTTCTTCCCGTATTTTTCTGTCCGCATCCTTTCAAATAAATCCATTATTAGTCTTGAAGATTCTTGCTTAGCTTTTCAAAACTGCATTCCCGATTCCACTTGTCGTTGATTCCTTTTTGAGGATGTATTTTGGTTTTCTTACAAAGCTGCAGACTCAATAATTCTCTTGACTTTCACCAAAGCATTTCCTGCATCACCCAAATCTTGTTTCCTTTTTTCGTGGCCTCAGAGGCAAGTCGGTGATAAATTCTTGCAAATGTGGTTTGGTCAATAAAACGACTAGAACCATCTTTTTACCTTTTCTAACATTCCTGCTGAAGACGAATGACATTTTGAATCCGATTTGGAAATGCACCGGTATTCCATATTCCTCCTAACAGAGAGACTAAGAATCTTTTGGAGCTCTGATAGGAAAGCATTCAACTTTCCTATTGATGAAGAAAAACTAATTGAAGTCGAACAACGAGTTGGGAGAATTTTGAAGATTTCGGATTTGGTCCTTCAATATTCTCTATTTTTGTGCAGGTTCCGCCTTATTCTGCACAATCTTTATTTTTGGAGCTTCAACATTAAAGGCTATACTTTCTCATTTCAAATCCGCACAATCGTGAACTGATAAAAAAACTAGTTCTCCTTTTTGGATACTTTATTTTCCCTGTCTCCCTCTTCTTATTGTATTTTCTGTCCGAATCCTTTCAAATAAATCAGTTATTAGTCTTCAAGATTCTTGTTTTGCTTTTCATGACTGTCTTCCTGATTCCATTTGTTGTTGAGCCCCTTCTTCTTAGAAGAGGGAAGTCTTCAAAATAAGAATCTTAAAGAATTTTTCTTTCTCTCCACGAGGAAGAAGAAGTCTTCAAAACAAGAATCTTGAAGACTTCTTCTCTCTCTCCATGAGGAAGAAGTCTTCAAAAAAAAAGAATCTTGAAGACTTCTTCTTCCTCATGGAGGGAAATAAGTCTACAAGATTCTTGTTTTGCTTTTCATGACTGCCTTCCTGAATCCACTTGTCGTTGATCCCCTTCTTCTTAGAAGAGAGAAGTCTTCAAAACAAGAATCTTGAAGACTTCTTCTTTCTCTCCACGAGGAAGAAATAGTCTTCAAGATTCTTCTTTTGCTTTTTCCACCCTCATGTTTTTTTTAAGAATAAGCTAGAAACAGGAACACTCTATTGTTGGCTGGCCGGGCGGGCCTCCCCCTTCCCGCTGGCCCGGCTGGCCTCCCCCCCCTACCCGCTGGCAGGGCGGGGCTCCCCCCTTTCCCGCTGGCAGGGCGGGCCTCCCCCCCTTTCCCGCTGGCAGGGCGGGCCTCCCCCCCTTCCCGCTGGCAGGGCGGGGCTCCTCCCCTTCCCACTGGCAGGGCGGGGCTCCTCCCCTTTCCGCTGGCAGGGCGGGACTCCCCCCTTCCCGCTGGCAGGGCGGGGCTCCCCCCTTCCCGCTGGCAGGGCGGGGCTCCTCCCCTTCCCGCTGGCAGGGCGGGGCTCCTCCCCTTCCCGCTGGCATGGCGGGAGTCCCCCTTCCCGCTGGCAGGGCGGGGCTCCCCCCTTCCCGCTGGCAGGGTGGGGCTCCGCCCTTCCCGCTGGCAGGGCGGGGCTCCCCCCCTTCCCGCTGGCAGGGCGGGGCTTCCCCCTTCCCACTGGCAGGGCGGGCCTCCCCCTTCCCGCTGGCAGGGCGGGACTCCCCTCCTCTCGCTGGCAGGGGGTGCTCCCCCTTTCAGGCTGACATGGCGGGTTCCTCATAAAAAATCTAAGAAATACTATATATATATATATATATATATATATATATATATATATATATATATATATATATATATATATATATGTGTGTGTGTGTGTGTGTGTGTATTCAGTATTTGCAGTGAATATTCGAAACGTCAAATGATAAAACAAAATGAAATATGGCAATTTTAATGCTATAACTAGCAAAAATACCCCTTTGCTGTTATTGATTCGCCGAGGTTGGAGAGGGCTCTGCCCATTTCGTAGTTGTAGTCAGGAAAGCAACACATTTTCTGTTTTGTCATGGGAACACTAGAGACATCTGACGAAAGATTTCCTCCCAGTGTCTGCGGTCTTTTGATTCTAATTGTACACCCATCAACAAAACCGATGTCGCCTGGCCAGACCTGACTTGGAGAGATCATGCCCTTCTTGCGCTGAAAGGTGGACGAAGTAAAACAACCGAGACGTCGTTAGAATGGTTCGAATGTCAGGAGGAGGGAAATTACCGATATCACTCAATGAATGCGATGATGAATGAAATTGTATATATATATATATATATATATATATATATATATATATATATATATATATATATATATATATATGAGATTGAGAGGTCTTATCTCTTATTCTTTTAAGAAATGCTATAGTTTTCGTGAAAAATTATCAAAAAATATAATCACACTTATATATTTGAATTCATATGAGAGAGAGAGAGAGAGAGAGAGAGAGAGAGAGAGAGGAGAGAGAGAGAGAGTTCAAGGATAAGTTAGATAAGATCATAACAACTCTCTAAATGCTTAAACTAAATCGCTCTACCAAAGAGCAAATAGTCTCCGCGGATGGACTAAAAAGTCATTTAGACATCCAAAATTCTTGTAACTCTCTCTCTCTCTCTCTCTCTCTCTCTCTCTCTCTCTCTCTCTCTCTCTCTCTCTCTCTCTCTCTCTCTCTCTCTCTCTCTATATATATATATATATATATATATATTACCTTTATCCAATATTTACATTATTTGGAAGTTCCCAAAGGATCACACAACCCTGCTAACTTCTTTGCAAGCTAGTGCTGGATTTGTATTTCTTTTGGGGTGAAGAGCCCGTGTTCCCAAGAAGTTCAGTGACCCCCTAAACACAAAACCAAACCCAAACCACATGTGATATTGGTTGATTTTCAGGCGTAGTCGCTGGTCACGTGATTTTTTTTAATTTTTTTTTTTTTTTTATCCAATCGTGGTTTGGTTATGGATTGTTTGTTATTTTACTGAAAACCCCCCGTCATATTCCTTTTCTTGAATCGTAACAGCAGTACGGAACCAATGTCTTATTTTATTTCATGGACTCTCATAGCGATTTGTGGTGGTTAACCTTTTTTAATCCATGCTCTCTTTTCAAATCAGCATAAAATTCTTCCACCCCTGAAGTGTTGAAATACAAGAGAAAACCACTTACATGCTATGATATAAAGTGATCTGATGTGTAGTAAATGAAAAAATAAAAAAGGCTTCTAGGACAAATGCTGTGTTACTTTCTTTGCAGAAAAAAGTAAACCTGTGTATAATAAGGATCTTTTTTTTTTTTTTTTTTTTTTTTTTATATTCATACGGTTAGGAACCGACCACACACCTCATAGGGGAGCAGGCACCTTTGATTAAGAAACATGAGAGATTAATCACAACTTTGTTGATACCATTGTCATTAATTATGGCTATTAAGGATTGCTGTCCGTCCATTTGCTATTTAGTTGCTGTTTTTGGTTCAGTTTGTAAAGAATGAAGCTATTTTTAGTCGTGCGATTCATAACTTTCCGACAATTGTCACTCAAATTACTGAATATGATATCCATAACTACCAAAACTTAGTTACCTTGGACAATTTTGACAAGGGAAATTTTAACCCTGGATAGGTACGCTCCTCGGACACCCCTTTAAGGGTATATTCGGACGCGAACGACCCCGACGCCAAAAAAAATTCTCGAAAAATCAGTTTTTGCAGTAACCTCCTTTTTTCTTTTGCCAAAAAAACTTCAATTAATGCTTAAATCAACTGTAAAGATAAATACTACTTATCTGCAGAAAAACTATTTATCAAAAATATTTTAGAAAATTAAGTAGAAAAAAAAGACCTTACATAAAAATTCATAAAAAAAAGTTTATACATATATACACAAATCCTTTTAGGAATTGATTCTTGAATGTTTAGGACACATCTTGATGTATTTTGGATGAAGTCAGACCCATTTAGGTGAAGATCTGAAATGAGAAAAAAAGGGTAACTTTTTTTGGCCAAAAAAATTTGTCCAAATTTCATGAATTTTTTGGGTACCCAAATGAAATAGGAAGTGGCTAATTTTTTAGGGAATGAACATATGTTATCCTAAAATAGAAATATGTAAAAAAAATCTTCATTATTTTGTAAATTACATTTATATCAGGGGCCATATCTACAGGTAATTTTTTGAGTACTTAGAAATTTCGTAAAAAAATACATATATTTAATATATAATATGATATTTATGCAGGTGAAAATATACCAAAATATCACAAATTCTATAGGGAACAAGAATATATATAGATAGGGCAACTTACGCTTCGGATATGTCCACAAAATGGCCGCCAACCACACTGACTCAGACTCCCTAATCTGCCACTTGAAATGTAGGAAGGGTATGTCAATTGCAAGGTGTTATTTACTAATCTAATTATTCTTGGATATGCATAAAAATTGTATGGTGGGTTGCTGGATAATTGTCGATTATTTTACGACTATAAAATTAAAATTCTGACCCAAAAAACTTTTTTGAAGGGAAATAAAATCGAAAAAAGAAAAAAAATGTAAAACAATATAATATTTTAGCTAAAAAAAATTGATGATATTCAATCAAAAAAGAAGTAAACAAAATTTTCCGACAAATAAACATCTAGAGGAATCATTACTCTGTGATAGTTCCTTAGTACGTAGTAATTTTGAAAGAAATGTGAAAAAACGAAAAAGTGGCAATCGCAGGAAAATTGAACACATACCTATATATACGCCATATCTGGCTAAAAATAAAGATAGGCATGGGTAGCCAGATCATCTAGAAACACTTCCCAACACTATAAAAATACAAGTTTTGCGACACTACTTGCAAATTCCTTACGGTAACATGACTAAGCAAAAAAATGCAAAACAAATAAAAAGGGGCACTCGCGGAAAAAAGGGCCAACATTCTAATATACAGCATTTCAGAAAAAAAAATTTCAGCCACGTGCTAGGCAAACCATCAAGGCACATTTTCCGACAAATAAACATCTAAATGAATCATTACTCTGTGATAGTTCCTTAGTACGTAGTAATTTTGAAAGAAATGGGAAAAAACGAAAAAATGGCAATCACCGGAAAATCGAACACATACCTATATATATGCCATATCTGGCTAAAAAAAAAAGATAGGCATGGGTAGCCAGATCATCTAGAAACACTTTCCAACACTATAAAATTATAAGTTTTGCGACACTACTTGCCAATTCCTTACGGTAACATGACTAAGCAAAAAAATGCAAAACAAATAAAAAGGGGCACTCGCGGAAAAATGGCCATTCTAATATACGGCATTTCAGAAAAAAAAAAATTTCAGCCACGTGCTAGGCAAACCATCAAGGCACATTTTCCGACAAATAAACATATAAATGAATCATTACTCTGTGATAGTTCCTTAGTACGTAGTAATTTTGAAAGAAATGGTAAAAAACGAAAAAATGGCAATCACAGGAAAATCGAACACATACCTATATATACGCCATATCTGGCTAAAAAAAATAGGCATGGGTAGCCAGATCATCTAGAAACACTTTCCAACACTATAAAAATATAAGTTTTGCGACACTACTTGCCAATTCCTTACGGTAACATGACTAAGCAAAAAAATGCAAAACAAATAAAAAGGGGCACTCGCGGAAAAATGCCCAACATTTTAATATACGGCATCTCAGATAAAAAAAAGACATGCACGTGTTAGCCCAACCATCAAGGCACACTTTCTAACACATAAACATGAAAAAAAAATCAATAATATACGGCAATTCCTTACTACGTAGTAAATTTTTACAAATATTGAAAAAAAACAGAAATTGGCAACCGCAGTTAAATACCCAATATACCAATAACTACGTCGTATCTGACAAAAACAAAGTCACGCATGGGTAGCCAGATCATCTAGACACACTTTCCAACACTAAAAAAGCAAAAGTTTTACGACACTATTTGGCAATATCTTATGGAAAAATGACTTGGCAAAAAAATGAAAAAAAATGAAAAAGGGGCACTCGCGGTAAAATGGTCCTCGTGGTGATGAACGACATTTTAACTAAAAAAAAAATCATGCAAATGGTAGCCAAACAATCCACCAAGACTTTCCACAACTGATAACCTATACAAGTTGCACCATTCTACGACAATTTCATAATACGTAATAACTTTGATAATTATGCAAATTACCTTAGAAGGGTAAACTCGGTCGCGCTCGACCCCGACGCGTCTCAGAAATCGGGGAAGGAGTACAGCTACAGCAATGCACATCTGGACACTACTAGAGCGTGTAGGGGAGACACCGACTGCAGGTCGATCACCCACAAATTCAGTCACGGGGGTGAGTCACGTGAGAAAAACCTGTTTTTTTTTTGACGCTCGGGGTCGCTGACGACCCACCGTACCGTTCCAGGGTTAATTCTATAATAACTTTATAAGCTTGCAGTAGAAACCTATATATAACTGAAAGAAATAATTCTAATTTTGATCTTATACTTCTCTTGCATGTTGGTTTGGTTTTTGAAATGGCGGAGACCACCAAATTTCCCAAAACTTGTTGGTTATCGATTCTTTGGGCAATTAGTATCAATATCTAAAACCAGCTCAGGCCACGTCTTTAGGTTGGACTATACATGTATATGTTGCCCATGAATTATACACGCCAAGTTTTGTAGCTGATGTTTTTATTAGTCATTATGGCTAAAAATTAGCAATGGCAATAATTGATTATTCTAGACTGAGAAGATACTATAGGATATCCTATTTTGCTATAGGATTTACATATATAACTTAGTTGAGTTACCAGCATTATTTTTTTTAACATGGCTATCATTTCAATTGGTGGCATTTTATGACATATTGCATGTGTAAAAAATGATAAATTAATAAAAATTTTATTTATTTTATGTTAAATTACATGGAACGAATTAAAAAATATATGTAACAATATAATTGGATATATTTCATGTTATATTCCATGTAAAATAGTGAATAAATAACAAAGGAAACTGTTTTATTGTATACACATCATGCATTATATTGCATGTAAAAATAAAGATTTAGAATACAGTGTTACAAATGAATGACCTTGTCAATATCTGGTCCAACCCCCATGGGCATCTATCACCTCGTTTAGACGTGTAGGCATGGAGGCCACGAGCCTTTCGCAAATGTTTGATCGGCGTCGCACTGACTCCCATACCTCTCTCACTGATTGGTCAATAGCATCACATGTCCGTTCTGGTCCCATCTTTATTTCCTGCTTCATTATTCCCCACAGATTCTCAATAGAGTTAATGTCACAGCCTTTGGTAGGCCAGTCCATCATCATAATTTCAGGGTGCCTCCTGAACCACTCGGTCACAATGTGGCCTGTGTGTATCCGGTTATTGTCTTGGACAAATATGATAGGCTCACCGTCGGGGATTGCCATGGCTCTTACTGTTGGCAGCATCACATCATCAAGAATAGATATATATTTCCTGGCATTCAAGGTGCCGTTAATTCTTACTAATTCCCCTGGCCAAAACTCGACATCCATCCCCAATAACTTACCCCAACCCTCCCACTCCTGGCTCTCTCTTGAATATTGTTTGCATTGTATCTTGTGCCAATGCAACGCCAGACCTGCCTTGCTCTAGCCTCAACTGACGTGAAATAAGTTTCATCCCTAAAAATACCATTTTTCCAAAATTCTAAATCTTCGGGTAGATGTTACAGAGCAAAGCCTAGACGGGTGTCACGGTGCCATTGCTTAAGCTGTTCTTTGACGGCTTGAACATGACATCTGATCAAGTGCTCCTCAGTCGACGTCTAGTTGTTTGTGCAGTACACGGGAGATTAAATTCTTGTGTGATAGCTACAGATGCTTTCATGGGGTTAGCTGTTGATACTGCCAGGATTTGTTGATTTGCTTTGGTGTTGTCACTCGAGGTCGTCGTATCCTTCGGCTATTTGCTAATGTTCCTTCTTCACGCCATCTTAATATCCACCTCTGGACTGTGCGAGTTGACACTCCAATGCTGATAGCAATATCTCGGGTCAGAACACCACGCTTCCACTCGCCAACGATCCGGCCTCTTTGAGTTATACTCTCAACAGAGTTGTCTCTGTTTGCTGCTGCCATCTCTACAAATATTGTCGTATATATGAATAATATATATGGATCATAGAGCACAATTTCATGTATTACAACAATTATTCCAAATAAACAATATAGATAAACAAAACCACTAAAACCAACACCTACCTATTACAAATACTCGTTATTACCAATTAATTATTTTACCCAATAGGTGAAAACAGCTGGCTGTCAAGACCACTGGCTTTGGATTGCAAATTCTTTGCTGTGTTCCACGTCACCTCGTGAGCCAGGACCAACCCCCTCCCCTCAAAACTATCGTTCAGAATTCAAATGATAAAATAAATAATGTTAGAACGATATATGGCACTTTTCATTGCGAGTTGGGATCATTGATATTGCTATTAATTGTTATCAATAAGGGTATTACCATCATCATCATCATCATCACTTCATGTAAATAAGCAAACCTCGTCAAGCCATACATGAATAAAAAACGGCATTAGCTGGCCGGCCCCCTTAAGATCACCCAATTGCCACCTCTCCCCCACCATCTTTAACCCTCACCTGGTTATATCCTTCTACCCCCATCCCCACATGTTCGAGGTTAAAAGGTCTCACAGTTATGATGAGATCCTTCTGGTGGAAGTTTTTTAGAAAATGAAAAACAAAATACTAAGATGACAATGTTTCATAGATTTTGCTTTCCAATGTTTACAATTATGTCAAAACTATAAACAACGAAGTAAATATGCAAAAGACTGATTGAAAAGATATCTAGAGTAATGGATATCTTGAAGAGCTTACCGGGAGCACACCTATAAGGTGTTGGATATCAGGTCATTAAACGACAAATAAAATCGTAATACAAAAAGTCAATGCTAGACTCGGTCCTTTGAGCAATCGTCACAAGGGAAGGAGATTCGCTTGGAAATGAGCGAATTGCCAAGATAATTTGATTGATCGATTGATTGATTAGGATTTTTCTAGTATCTTGACATCTAGGCTATTGCTGCCGAATCGGATAATTTGAGTAAACAATGTGTTAATAGTATAATCTTTTATACCCTACATGCTATATACCACACCATCACTATAATAACGCACCAATGACCAGTTTTCTCGCATGTCATTTCATATATTTTATTCTCACCAATCACTTCTGAAACAATATGAATTTTGTTACCTGATGATGCATTTTAAATCTCCAACCCTAAACAAATATAACTGATATAGCAAATAATACTATTTTCTTTAAGAGGGCCGGAGCCAAGTAGCCCGTGACAAAAGCTGACCTCAACCACATCGAGCTACGTGGCTCATGATCGAAATCAAAGGAAAACACTGAAATCAACAACTAAACCTTTAAACCTTATTACCTTCGAAATTTTCAACAAAGGCCATTTATTAATGATTGGTGACCCAATAGGTGCTATTTGAAATGATACATTATTAGCGGCCTACATATATTGCGTACAGTGTGTATGTATGTATGTATGTGGAGAGAGAGAGAGAGAGAGAGAGAGAGAGAGAGAGAGAGAGAGAGAGGGGGATAAACTGCTTAGGAAAATGCAAACGAAAGATATTTCCGTGTGATGAATATCAATATGAGTAATCAGTTCCTAAAATATTCCAGAATGGGTTTTTAAGGAAATTCAAGTAATTTAGTTATGATAAAATCTCTTGATAAATTGTTTTCGAAATGTTAGATTACAGTTATTAAAAGAATAAAGAAGTTCTTTCGTTTTTCATATATATTTCTTTCATCATCGCATTTCTTTAAGCGATATCGGTAATTTCCGTCCTCCTGACATTCAAACCATTCTAACGACGTCTCGGTTGTTTAACTTCTTCCACCTTTCAGGGAAAGAAGGGCGTGATCTCTCCAAGTCAGGTCTGGCCAGGCGACACCGGTTTTGTTGATGGGTGTACCAGCCACCTTCGCCCTTCCTCCAAGCAGCGAGGAGTCATGGTGTAGTTAGGTCGACAGTTCGAGACGTGTGAGCTGTCTGTTATGTTTTTAGAAGGTATTGGAATGGCTGCGTTTGTGTATGTATCAAGTACTGGAGGGGGGGGGAGAAGACTTTTAAATGCTTTGGCCAATAAAGCCAACCTACTGGCCTGCTTGTCGCTCAATAAACTAGTATTCACAAATAATATTCTTATAGGTGTCTTCTGTTTTCTCATCGTTTAGATATTTATGATTTCCCCTGTGTTGGTCTCAGTATTCCCCCCCCCCAAAAAAAAAATCTAGTCACTCACCGTATTTTTTACTTTTAACTTATTACTTTGTTTTTATTTTATGGTTTTTACATAGCATTGTATCATAAATAGAAATCTAAGGTTTAGATATAAAAAATTGCATACAGGAAATAAGAAGATTACATATAGAGAGGGCATTTTGGAGACTTACAACAGAGATTTATAAAGTATAGTGAGAGAGAGATTATAAAGTATCATGAGAGAGAGAGAGATTTATAAAGTATCATGAGAGAGAGAGAGATTTATAAAGTATCATGAGAGAGAGAGAGAGAGAGAGAGAGAGAGAGAGAGAGAGATTTATAAAGTATCATAGAGAGAGAGAGAGAGAGAGAGAGAGAGAGAGATTTATAAAGTATCATGAGAGAGAGAGAGAGAGAGAGAGAGAGAGATTTGTAAAGTATCATCAGAGAGATTTATAAAGTATCATCAGAGAGGAGAGAGAGAGAGAATTTATAAAGTATCATCAGAGAGAGAGAGAGAGAGAGAGAGAGAGAGAGAGAGACTACAGCAACTAAATATTTTCGAAAAATGTTGTAGGCATGAACAGCTTCGTCCTTTTTATTTAGCTTTCGTTTTTCCCCTTTCGAAAAGGTTAAGTAGAAAAGCCCTTTCCCAGAATCCTATTCGGCGTACAGTTTCTATTTCCTCCTCCTTTTACTGAATCAGGGAGTTTAGGGTCCAATTTCCGACACTATTATGGAAAAAATGTATATCAAATAATGGGGGACATTAATTTTTCTTTTCTCTCTCTCTCTCTCTCTCTCTCTCTCTCTCTCTCTCTCATTACTTTTAGTATTTTAAAAAATATTTTGTCCCTAGAGCCCACGGTTATCTCTCTCTCTCTCTCTCTCTCTCTCTCTCTCTCTCTCTCTCATTACTTTTAACATTTTTAAAAATATCTTGTCCCTAGAGCCCACGGTTATCTCTCTCTCTCTCTCTCTCTCTCTCTCTCTCTCTCAAATTATGACGAGAGAGAGAGAGAGAGAGAGAGAGAGAGAGAGAGAGAGAGAGAGAGAGAGAAAGTCAGTGACGATAAACATTTTGGTTTTGTTTGAATAAATTTTAAAAATTTAAAAAAAGTTTTCCAAAATAACTAAAAATGCGATCCCAGATTTCGAGTTCCTTGATAAAACATTGATAACATTATCCACAATACGTTTTTTTTTCCCAAAATTTAATGCTTTTGTAATGCCATATTAAATTGAATCATATCTTCCAAGAGTTAATCTTTTAGCAGTCTTAAGAAATAATTTTCTATTATAAACGTTTCGTAATTCAGGTACGAACAATAAAATGCATTTTCTATTAGACCTTAAAAGAGGGGAAAATATTTACACACACTAAGGATTTAAACTTGAAAAATTCAAAGCCTCAGAAAACAAAAAAAAAAAAAAATTATCGAAAAATTATTACTTGACCTCCACTTGACAAAGCAGCTACTTAAAAACATTTTCCTTCAAGGAACTCCAATAGATGACTGAAGTTTTATAAGAAAAAAAAATTACTAAAGAATAGTTTATCCCAGTGCATGAAGTTTATTGACTGGGGTTTTGTTCACCGATTAAAAAAAAAATCATTCTTTGAAAGGATAAAAGTTTTGAAAAAACTTTAATACTTGAATACAAGTCTGGTTTAGGCATTGTGCTGAAAGACGAAGAAAACAACTATGAAGTAAAGTAATGACTAATGAAGATCAACAAAGCATAAGAGTTTTTTTTTAATCATCTCGAGGCCCCAACACATGATGCAAATGAAAATTAAAGTTTATTTGGGAAATAAGAGTTCAGTATTTCACCTGAAATAAAAAAAATCTACTTCGACATCCTGGTGTCCTGCTAGGCCACTTGACTTTACTTTCGCATCGGCAGGGTAGGACTATAAGAATCATTATAATTATAATAATGTTATAGTTACTGAGAAAATTACATAAGATCGAAAAACACAACAGATAACGAAGGAATTCCTTACAAATGAACTACAGAGATACTAAGTGACCACATCATTTTCTCTCCTAATATCGCTTAACTTTTGATAAAATCTTCAAGGTTTAAGATAATCTGACTGACTTATCATGTGTATCTGAATTTTGTTATATTTAAAAAATTTGCCGTAAAAAAACTGTAAAAATCCTGGAATAAATGTTGCCAGGCATTCACCGTTTTGAAAACGGATATATTGACGTAAACGAGTAATATTACGGTGTGGCCTGATTGGTAACGTCTCTACCTGGTGTTTGCCAATCGGGGTTTCGAGTCCCGCCAGACTCGTTAGTGCCATTAGTGTCTGTAACCTAACCATCCTTGTGAGCTAAGGATGGGGGATTTGGGAGAGCCTATAGTCTATCTGCCGAGTCATCAGCAGCCATTGCCTGGCCCTCATGGTCCTAGCTTGGGCGCTGATCATATGCATATATGGTCAGTCTCTAGGGCATTGTCCTCAATAGTACCCTGTCACTGTCCCTTGCCTCTACTATTCATGAGCGGCCCCTTCAAACCTTTAAAACCTCTAACAAGTCAAGTTTCCAACGAATTACGAAATTATATGACAGAGACGATTCAACAGTAAATGAGCAATACGTGATACGAAACGTTGAATACTCTGAACGAACAAGATATAACGATAGTATAGGTCCTGTAGAGAGCGGGGTTCCCCTGCTCTATGGGACCAGAAAAGCAGCCGTCGAAGTAAAGTGAGTATAAAGAATTTTATGTCCAAAAAAATCCCACGAGCCCAAAAGGTCTACCTGGACACCTCTTACTCTCTGCTACATATCCTCGATTGATTTCTCGAAACAAAATCATCGAATTTCATTTTGATTAAATGAAGAGAAATCGAAATAATCATGAATCCTGACAATAAGCGAATGCTGAGGTGTGAGCTGTTGAGATCGAGTGTGTCTCTTCGAGGACGTCCTTCGCCGCCATGAGTTTTCGGCTAACAATGGCCGAGGTTTGCGACCCGGGATCTGAACAGCAACTTTGCTTTCATTCGCCTAACATGCATGGAATAAGTCATGGCCCGCCCACCCACTTAACCCACCCATAAGCCAGCCCGCCCGCAACCTGCCCACACTCAAAAGCATTGGATGCATAGATTGTCAGAGGGATTTTGTGATTTAACCCAATTATATGTTATCGTCTAAGGGAATTATAATGTTAAAATGATAAATTTTAATATAAATTGACTGAAAATGGTTTTTGGATCAAATCTCTGGCTCCCTAAATGCACTAATAAGTGGAGTCTTTAGGTCTATGCCAGAAATCCCACTAGGATTTATGTGACAGAAAAGGATTTTCGGGATCACAACTCTGACTCCCTAAAAGGAGCTAAAAGTGGTTCTAATCTAATCAGGATATGTTGACTTTATTTCATTTCGACTAATGAACTACGTCTTGATGTCGAGAACAAATATTTAATGAACATTAATCTGTTTATTTCCTGCAGTTTGTAAATAGCTCAATTACACAGGATTTTTCATAAGGTCAAATGTTCAACGAATTATATTGTCTTTTTTTGTGTGTGGGATGTTTAACTTCAAAATCTAAATGAAAAATCATTTTGGGTTCCACGCGAAGAGATCAAGGCTAAGAGAACTGTCCTAAGCAATACTAGTGATGAGGAAAAATACATTATAAAGAACAGACGGAAGAACGCAGGACTACGGTAATTAAAACTGACATCACTAGAAAATTATCTAATCTATTTCTGTCTTTAAATGACAATAAAACTAACATCTATTTTTCTTATGGTTGTGGTGGCCGATGTGATAACGTCCCTGACTGGTGAACCCCAGACTAGGGTTCGAGTCTCACTCAAACTCGTTTGTTTATTTGGCTGTTGCAACCTCACCATCCTTGTGAGCTAAGGATGGGGGGGGGGGGATTGATGGAGCTATAGGTCTATCTGCTGAGTCATCAGCAGCCATTCCCTAGCCCTACTTGGTCCTAGCTTGGGTTGGGATGGGCTTTGTCGCTGATCATTATTATGTATACTGTATATGGTCAGTTTCTAGGGCATTGTCTCTGCCATTCATGAGCGGCCTTTAAATCTTCATAACTCCAACAAGGCAAGTTCCCCATGGAATCGGAAATGATATAGGCTTTTATGACAATATAAAATCTTTCAAAAACTCCTAACTAAACAATAACCACATCTATACGAATAAATTTTCAAACCTGTTCCACATATAAAAAAAAAATCATTACATTTTTTCGTTAGTTAGTTTTTCTTTTAATGAATATTCCAATTAAAATATCATACACAAACGAATCGACCTTCAATGGAATACTGTCATTAAATCATTAAAGAAAAAAAATATGCTCGGTAAGGGGGACATCTCAAAGTGGAAGCTGGTAACATGTACAAACCACCAGGTATGACGTTTGCATATTATTACGGGGGACAATTAGAGATGTGAATATTCGTGAGCTAAGAAACGGAACATGAGTATATGCAAGTTATGTTGATGTATAACAGATAACGAGGGAGGGTAGGCTGTGGCAACCTAGCAACAATAATAATAATAATAATAATACTAATAATAATAATAATAATAATAATAATGATAATATCCTTTATTTCCAATGTTACATTGGTATTCTTTACATGTAGCTTTATACTGAATAGTAAAGATATATATATATATAATGCAGTGTATATGTATATATGCAGTGTATATATATATATATATATATGCAGTATATATATATATATATATATACATATATATATATATATATATATGCAGTGTATATGTATATATGCAGTGTATATATATATATATATATATATTATTAGAATTCATTTTACACAAATCGTCCGACTCAAATGCTAGTAATATAGATATCTCTTGAGGCAAAATTATATCTTGAATATTTTCACAATATGAAAAAAAGATAAAACATTCAGAAAACGCTAAAGCAGAAATACATTGGTATTCAGATAATCCTAGTATGAGAGCATTAGCTAATATTTGTATAATCTGACGTGAGACGTTGCCAGTATCAGCCGAACTCGGTTGAGTCCCTTGTCAGGCTGGGAGGAACGTAGAGAGGAAAGGTCCCCTTTTTATTTGTTTGATGTCAGCTACCCTTAAAATTGGGGGAAGTGCCTTGGTATATGCAATTTATGTTGATGTATTCACGCAAATTGATTCAGTAGATAACTCATCTTGGCTTAGGGAAAACTGGAGAATATCTTTTTGGTAATAATTTCATTTACAGACTTAGCAGTTGTACCAACCGTGTCACACGATCGTACATAGTTCATTTTGTGTATATATTATGCTTGTATCTTCGCTCTTCCCTCGCACTAAAAAGAACCTGAATAAACATATTTGCTTTTTTCATCTGTAACAATGTCTGTCTTTCGAACATGAAATTTCTTGTCGCTTTGAGCTTCTGTATATAAAGGAGAGTGTTCTATAATAAACTCACCCAGTTGCTTTCATACTGTCTTTGAGTCACAACCTTCTCTCGGCCCGTCACACAGTATAAAACGCTGTCTTCTCTTTTCAATATTTTAAGTAAATGGGTGTAAATTTTACATAGCAGTTTATTAGGAATTTAGAATTACATTATAACTTTCTTTAAATTTCTCTAACAATCATACAATCGCCTGGTTGGCCTCTCCCTATAAGACCAAACCAGAAAAAACATCCATATATAAAGATATGTAAACTTCTGGGGAATGTAAAAGCGAAGAAAGCGATTGGCTTCTCCCAGTAAAAGCGAAGAAAGCGATTGGCTTCTCCCAGTAAAAGCGAAGAAAGCGATTGGCTTCTCCCAGTAAAAGCGAAGAAAGCGATTGGCTTCTCCCAGTAAAAGCGAAGAAAGCGATTGGCTTCTCCCAGTAAAAGCGAAGAAAGCGATTGGCTTCTCCCAGTAAAAGCGAAGAAAGCGATTGGCTTCTCCCAGTAAAAGCGAAGAAAGCGATTGGCTTCTCCCAGTCTCTTTACAGAACGTCTTCTGTTCAAATACCCAGTTTTATATACATCACACCCGAGTTACTTCAATTCAGGTTTCTATAACACAGCTGCTGTTGTTACGAGTAGAAGGTTGATCGAAGTGTATACACGAAGTTACTGACACGTAAGAGAGAATAAGGTGAACGATGGAGACTTTCTCTGATAGATATTTCATAGATTTATTCAAATACTTCTAAACTGGTGTACGCGACCCATCAATAAATGACTGCTTAATATCTAGATATGTGTGCACATACACGTACACGCACACACAAATTCAATCCTTCTGACCCCATTCGATTGGCCTAACTACCACACGGCAGTTTGAAAAATTTTGTGGGCGATGAGTGGTTGCCGCTCAGTGTGACAGGAAAACACACATACACACACCATATATATATATATATATATATACATATACATGTATATTATATATAAATAATATACACATGTATACATATATATTTCATATATATAATATACATGTATATATACATTTATATATATATACATATATAAATTATATATTTATATATATATAAATTTATAATTTCAACATTACGCAGTTTTCATTGATAAAGGAAGGGAAAGTCTCAGCCACATTCCTAATTTAACTACTGAATCTGGGATGAAGTCACGAGTGAAAAAACTTCGATATTAGCAGAGGGCTCATTTGCTTCATTCGTTGTGAAAGAATCATACTTGCGAATTTTGTTTTTTTCACTTAATGTCAAAATTTACAAGTGAATTATTTTTTTTCCTGCTTGTGTCCAGATTTCAAAGTAAGGTAAACAATACCATGTAAAAATGCTGTAATTCTCTGTAATAACTGCATGCAAGATTTTAGCAAGGCAGAATTTAATGTTATTCTTTATCTATATTTTATTAAATGATAATAACGAGGAATATTCTTCATGAAAGTAAAATTATTATTATTATTATTACTTGCTAAGCTACAACCCTAGTTGGAAAGGTAGGGTGCTATAATCCCAGAGGCCCCAACAGGGAAAATAGCCCAGTGAGGAAAGAAAATAAGGAAAAATAAAATATATTAAGAATAGTAACAGCATTAAAATAAATATTTCTTATATAAACTATAAAAACTTTAACAAGACAAGAGGAAGAGAAAATAGATAGAACAGTATGCCCAAGTGTACCCTCAAGCAAGAGAACTCTAACTCAAGACAGTGGAAGACCATGGTACACAGGCTAAACCCTAGACTAGAGAACAATGGTTTGATTTTGGAATGGCCTTCTCCTAGAAGGGCTGCTTACCATAGCTAAAGAGTCTCTTCTACCCTTACCAAGAGGAAAGTGGCCACTGAACAATTACTGTGCAGTAGTTAACCCCTTGGATGAAGAGGAATTGTTTGGTAATCTCAAGTGTTGTCAGGTGTACGAGGATAGAGGAGAATATGTAAAGAATAGGCCAGACTATTCGGTGTGCGAGTGTATAGGCAAAGGGAAAATGAACCGTAACCAGAGAGAAGGATCCAATGTAGTGCTATCTGGCCAGTCAAAAGACCCCATAACTCTCTAGTGATAGTATCTCAACGGGTGGCTGGTGAAATTATACATATTGGTTTATTGATATAGTCTTTTAAAATTTATGCGGCGATTAATCTATGCTTGAAGAGTATACATATTCTCTAGACCTTGGTATGACTAGTCCCGAATTCTGTCGAGGAGATCGGATTGGAAACCATAAAATTCGTACAAAGGCGAACGGCAATTTCGAATTGAATTCTACGGTACATGTAAAAGTACATAGACTCAATGATTGCATTCATATCTTTTTATATTCATGATGAAGACGTCCTGCTATGAACAGGCTGACTTAAGTATTTTTATAGTTTATATATGACATCTGTTTTGATGTTGTTACTGTTTTGAAATATTTTATTTTTCATTTTTTTTTCTCATATTGTTTATTTATTTCCTTATTTCCTTCCCTCGCTGGGCTCTTTTTCCCTGTTGGAGCTCTTGGTCTTATAACATCTTGCTTTTGCAACTAGGGTGGTAGCTTGGCTAGTAGTAGTAGTAGTAGTAGTAGTAGTAATAATAATAATAATAATAATAATAATAGCTAGCAGAACCCGTGTAAATCACACGAAATGATATTTTCAATACTAATTATCTTGTTCCTAACCTATACATGTTTGAATAAAATGTCCCGAGATTAATCTTATAATTTAGGTTATGGAAAATTGATAGAACTCAATTTTTTGTCTAATATTTAAAAAAAAAATATATAAAAGAGTCAGGTGCTAAAAACAAAATTGGGAAAACTATATAAAATGTGCTTTGGTTAAGTAATCAAAGTCTAATGTCAATTTGTACGAGTATACCATGAAATTATTTCCGTTTTCTTCAAAGCGTGAATTTGTAGGAGTATACCGTGAAATTATTTCCGTTTTCTTTAAAGCGTGACAAAATAAATAACACACGCGCTATCGCTATCGTATTAACATATAGATAATAATAATATTAATAATAATAATAATAATAATAGAGCAATATTGATCTCCATTCAGAAATCTGAGGTTGAATAAGGCAGTAATTAATCTCGTCTTAATCTCTTAACAACCTTCTAGGCATATATGACAAATTATGTATAATCTAAAAATAATCCAGGTATTTATAAAAACAGTTCAAAATGAGTAATCTTACAAAACACAAATACCAAAAATAATAAAAAGTTCGAACACAGAGTTATTTGCTTGTTCAGCTTGTTTGTTTTCCATAAATCTGAAATGAAAGTGGGACATTGAAAGGGGAAACAGAACGATGTCAACAGCAGTAGACAATCATTCATATGAGATTGATATGTAAGAGCTATACTAATAAGACTTTTAAAGAGCTGAGGGATATTCTAATATACGGAATATTAGGATTTTACTATTATAATTGTTGTTGTTGTTGTTGTTATAATATGCATTTTTAAGGTAACGTTTAAATGTCAATAACCTTGCTTAAAAATCATCCTTTAAATGGTCTATTAAATAGAAAAAAATACAAATCAAATGAGTACCCTGTCTATGAATATATATCTATATCTATATCTATATCTATATCTATATCTATATATATATATATATATATATATACATATTAAATAAGCCATATATTTTAAAACATTAAAGTCTGGATTCTCTTATCGACTTTGGGATCAGCACCCCAGGCGAAATCACTCAAAGACTATAGTATCTGACCGGCCGGGTTTCAAACCGTGGTCCAGGATATTTGTATGACATTGACCTTACCACTTAGCCACGAAGAAAGATCTTTCTTCGTGGCTAAGTGGTAAGATCAATGTCATACAAATATCCCGGACCAGTGTTCGAAACCCGGCCGATCAAATACTATAGTCTTTGAGTGATTTTCGTGGCTAAGTGGTAAGGTCAATGTCATACACGGACCAGGGTTCGAAACCTGGCCGGTCAGATACTACAGACTTTGAGTGATTTTGCCTGGGGCGCTGATCCCGACGTCGTTAAGAGAATCCAGACTTTAATATATTAAAATTTATAGCTTATTTTAAATATGAAAAACACGTTTAAATGTGCAATGAAATTTATCATATAATACATATATATAGACTATATATATATATATATATATATACATGAAATATATAAACACACACATCATAAAACACACACACAGCATATATATATATATATATATATTAAACACGCATAATTTAAACATGTATGCACAGTATAACAATATCTGTATTTACATAGTGTATATATACACTACATATGTTATATATAAGAAATATGTATGTGTATATACTGTGTGTATATATATATACATATATATATATATATATATATATATTAATCCATATCTATTTATGTACCTCTGCATCTCATTCATATATTCATATATCTATGTATACATATATATACATTTATAAACACAAATCTATATTATACATGCATATATATACAATTACATATACATTGCGGGTATATCTACATACATACATACATATACACATACAAATGCGCACACACGAATATATTTATACTAGTCCTAAAAGAGTTAGGTAAAAAAAAAAAGCTATTACAGTAGAGTGATTGCGACAAAATGGCTAGTTTCATAACAGCTAGTGCTTAAATGGCTAGTTGGACAAAATAGTTGTACAATCTAGCCGGGTCTACAAGAGCTGTTAACCAATATAGCTAATATCAAGAAATATATAGTGGGTTACGACGAGCACATTAGTAGTCAGTGGAAAACAAACTAGATTTTGATGTTCGGCAGTATATAGTTTCTTTTACTTTTGCTTCATTTTACGAAATACTTTGGTATCATTTTTCCCTTCACGATGATGGACAACAAGTCCCAGAAAGGAAGTGATATGGCTGGCTACGAAGGATTTTAGTATAGCCAACCACATCAGAGAAAACCACACGGAATTGGAGACGAGTATTGAATGGTTGTAGGGGAACATTGGAAACTCAGTTGAACTAAAAAAAAAAAAAAAAAAAAAAAAAAAAAAAAAAAAAAAAAAAAAATGACACTTCAATAAGAACATAATCATGCTCCATATCCTGCAAGGCAAACTATAAGAATTGATTTAAGCAAAGTAAATGAACAAGCATCGAAATAGAGTGCTACACCACGAGCATTTATTACCAGTGCAACACAAGAGTTGGACGACGAAGAAATCGTTGTGTGACCATAAAAAAAATCGAGCCGAAAAGGTATGAGAGAGAGAGAGAGAGAGAGAGAGAGAGAGAGAGAGAGAGAATCATAACAATTCCTCATACATATAGAGAAGTACGATAAAAAAAAAATGTACAACAGAAAAATTCAACGAAGTAAAATGTGGGTAACGAAAAACAGGACTTTTAACAGCAAGAGGAAATTTTTGTTCAATAAAGATGAAATATTTGAACTGGAATTCTTAACTGACCCTTTGAAATAGGGTCATCGGATTCTTCTGGTTTTTATGGCCGGTTACAGAGTACGTGAAATTGCAATAGATTTTTTCTCAAATGAAAAAAAAATCAAAGCCCTCAGAAGGATCTTGGGACTTAAAATGGCAGGACAGGATTAGAAATTAAACTATAAGAGAGATTACTCGACTGCCATATGTGGATGAGATCATGATGAGGGGTAGATGGAGATGGTTTGGGCATGCTTTTCACACTCCCAAAGAGAGATTAGTTCACCAAACGTTCAGCATGACTCCAAAAGGAGTTGGAAGACCCAGACCTACATGGCTAAGGACTATGAAGTGCAAAGTAGATGATAAATGGAGAAATATTAAATGAAAATCTCAAGACAGAGACGACTGGTGAAATCTAACCGAGGCCCTTTGCGTCAATAGGCGTAGGAGGAGATGATGATGAATAATTTGTACATCATATATTAGCGTAGATAATTTCGTTTTTATAATGTTGCCACATTAAGGAAGTAACTTCACAGAAAAAAAAATCGTGGATGGATTCCTTGTGTAGAAAACTTCCACATGCTTAATACTAGGCAGGCAGTTAATTCTAATGGCCAGGCCTTCTCCATCATGAGGTTCAATACTACACAGTATTCTAGAAATCTTATTCCAGCAGTGACCAAGTTGTGGAATGATCTTCCTAATCGGGTAGTTGAATCGGTAGAACTTCAAAAATTCAAAGTTGCAGCAAATGTTTTTATGTTGACCAGGCTGACATGAGTCTTTTTATAGTTTATATATGACATATGTTTTGAAGTAGTTATTGTTTTTAGAATGATTTATTGTTAATTTGTTCTCATCATTTATATATTTCTTTTTTTCCTTTCCTCACTGGCCTATTTTTCCCTATTAGAGCCCTTGGGCTTATAGCCTCTTGCTTTTCCAACTTGGGTTGTAGCTTGGCTAATAATAATAATAATAATAATAATAATAATAATAATAATAATAATAATAATAATAATAATAATAATATTTACTATGAAGATTCGTCATTCATACATTCAACTTTTAACGATATAACACAAAATATAACTTTACACAATTTATGAACGAATAGAAATGACAATTTGCTTCACGATTGAGGTTGTGATACGTAAATTGTTGTAATTAGATGTATTTTGATAAACTTTTATCGTAATATTGGTCTTACCGGCAGTCAATAATGCAATCTTTTATTTGGGGAATTAACAACATTCTCGGTGGCAAGAGTGAAACTCAATATTTCAAAATGTGTTGCACTGTTAAAAATTTGCATAAATAAAACGGTAAAAGTTCTGGAATAAATGTTGCCAGGCATTTACCGTTTAAAAAAACGGATATATTGACGTAAAGGAGTGATATAACGGTCCCCAACCCGTAAGAGATAATAAAGTAGGGTAAAATTACGGCCGCCTTTATTTTACTGAAATACAACTAAAAATGTATAATTTTACGGAGAATTTCCGATTAAAATTACGTCGTATTTTAACAGTGTGGTCGTGTATTCAATAATACCAGAGGTACAAAATTAATCAAATCCAGACTTTGAACATTAACCAGAAATTGGTTTATTTGAATCGCACAAATTAAACACGAAAATGGATGTTTATAAAATTCAACTGTAACTGACAAAGGCAATATATTACACCATCAAAATGATTAAGGTCTTGACATATTGCGAAACAATTTAATTCCAAGTTAACGATGAAATCTAAGCGCTGGAAAAATATAATGACAAAAGACTTAAAATAGAACATACTATATATACATAAATAACAAGAGAATTCTAATGTATAACTGTTACTCAAAAAGGTAGCCTTGTATAAGGTGAGGTCACGATTTTCTAGCGACATTTGGCACTCGGATCTTAAGCTGCGCATGCGTAGACATTGTATTCTTTAGATCTTGTCTTCTTTAGACCTTGTCTTTTTTTAGAGCTTGTCTTCTTTAGACCTTGGTCCATTCCTTACACTTTGGTCCATTCTTTAGACCTTGTCTTCTTTAGACCTTGTCTTCTATATACCTGGGTCCATTCTTTAGACCTTGGTCCAATCTTTAGACCTTGTATTCTTTATTTTTACCTTGTATCTTTAGACCTTGGTCCATTCTTTAGACCTTGTCTTCTTTAAACCTTGTCTTCTATAGACCTGGGTCCATTCTTTAGACTTGGTCCAATCTTTAGACCTTGTGTTCTTTATTTTTACCTTGTATCTTTATTTTTACCTTGTATTCTTTAGACCTTGGTCCATTCTTTAGACCTTGGTCCATTATTTTTACCATGTATTCTTTATACCTTGGTCCATTCTTTAGACCTTGTATTCTTTAGACCTTGGTCCATTCTTTAGACCTTGGTCCTTTATTCCTTACCTAGTATCCTTTATACCTTGGTCCATTTTTCAGACCTTGCATTCTTTAGACCTTGGTCCATTCTTTAGACCTTGTATTCCTTAGACCTATGATGCGGGAGTGTAGATTCAGTCACATGGTTGGCTATTCTCCTGCTAAGAAATTATTGGAACACAAACTGTGGTCTATATATACATAAAAGCTTCAACATAAATTAGGGTGGAGAAATATTTTTTTATGTTGTCCGCCAACGAAATTATCAAATTTAACAAAAAATAAAGAAATAAACATAAGGCTCACATAATAATCATGCCTGTCTAATGGGGTCAAGGTAATTAGTTTGACAATTAAATTTGAACCAACCATTTCATAGTTTCGGACACAATTTGCATATCTTTACAAGTTTCAAAACTTTTGGAAACAGAATATTTCAGTTCGAAAACTCCTAATCGAAGCATTATTTATCGCAATGTGAGTCTGGAATATTTCTATACTAATTCAAGGTAGAATTTTTCAGCTTGAAACTAATCGAAGCATTATTTATCGAAATGTAAGTCTAGAATATTTCCATGACGATTTAAGGAAAATTCCAAGTCAACTTTATCTGTCTCGAACGAAAATGTCCGAGACAGATTCCAGGAAAATTCCAAGTCCTTTATCTGTCTCGGTTTTTCTTATCAGCTTATGAATAATCTACGATTATCTGTCTCAAACAAAAGCTCAAAGACACAGGCAGAGCGGAAAATGTCCGAGACAGATTCGGGAACTTTATCCGGCGTAATTCTTATTTGCTCATTCGGAGGATTCCAATTATGCAAAAGACTTTTGCTCGGGATTCCGAATCACATCACAGTGGAGGAACACGCAATTTTCCAAAAATAAAACAAAGAACGAAAAGTTATAAAAAAGCTGATTTTTTAATTCTTGGCAAATCAAATTAGGGACAGGGATGAGGCAGAGATTCTCCGGAAGGAAACTCAAACACATGAGATTTTTTGGCGAGGAATCTCTTTTGGTTGTGTAACAAACAAACAGACGCATAATATAATATATATATATATAGTATATATATATACATATATATATATATATATATGTGTGTGTGTGTATATATATATATATACACACACACATATATATATATATATATATATACATATATATATATATATATATACACATATATATATATACATATACATAATATATATATATAATATAGATATATAAATAGGTACTTTAATTACATTCAACCATTTTACGTATCAGGGAGTGGCTCCGGAGAAAAACAACGCAGCCGTCACTGTTACGCTCATACTTTAGCCCCCTAAAGTAAAAGCTCATACACCTTCCACAAAAACCTAATCAGCAACACGACGAACACGCCTACGTACAATGAGTCCTTCATCCCTCATTCACAATCTCTTCGTAGACACAAGGACCTTCCTTTCTATTGAGTCTGTCACATTATCTATTCAACCATCTCCAGCCGTTCCTCGTCTCATATCACTTAAACTATAAACTGCTTCAGGAGCACATTGTCTCCCGTTCTTTCCACATGACCGACCGCATCAAAATATTGTCTAATCTCGATTTGAATTAGTACATTGTCTTCCGTTCTTTCAACATGACCGAACCACATCAAAATATTGTCTAATTTCGATTTGAATTAGTACATTGTCTTCCGTTCTTTCAACATGACCGAACCATACCCAAATATTGTCTAATTTCGATTTGAATTAGTACATTATCTCCCGTTCTTTCAACATAACCGAACCACATCAAAATATTGTCTAATCTCGATTTGAATTAGTACATTGTCTTCTGTTCTTTCACATGACCGAACCGCATCAAAATATTGTCTGATCTCGATTTAAATTAGTACATTGTTTTCAGTTCTTTCCACATGACCGAACCGCATCAAATATTGTCTAATGTCGATTTGAATTAGTACATAGTCCTTCCGTTCTTTCCACATGACCGAACCGCCACCAAAATATTGTCTAATTTTGATTTGAATTAGCACATTGTCTTCTGTTCTTTCCACATGACCGAACCGCATCAAGATATTGTCTAATTTCGATTTGAATAATACATTGTCTCCCAATCTGTTCACATGACCGAACTGCATCAAAATAACAAAATATTGTCTAATTTCGATTGGAATTAGTAAATTGTCTCCCGTTCTTTCAACATGACCGAACCATATCATAATAATCTAATTTCGACTTGAATATGGACTATTAACTTATACGTAAGAGCATAGTTGAACAAAGAATTCCTTGTAACCTGGAAATGAATTGGTCACAATAGAGTTAAAATAAATGAATCCCGATTTAAAGGTCAGACTAGAAGTGTATTGGAAATATACTTTTATACCAAAAATATGAAATATTCAATCCTTGCCAATATTTTGGGAGGTTACAATCATCCCAATCATCAGAGAGATAGAGATAGAGATATAAATACATACATACATACATACATATATATATATATATATATATACATATATATATACATATATGTATATATATATGTGTGTATCATATATATATATATATATATACACACAGAGAAAGAGAATATATATATATATATATATAGAGAGAGAGAGAGAGAGAGAGAGAGAGAGAGAGAATCCATAGTGAAATCGTTGAAAGATATTACTGACGAAAGTTGCAAAACTCATCGTTAGAGAGCGAACACGCTGATGAGCCTTAGTATTACAATAGGCGCCACCAAAAAATGTTCAAGAAAATAACAGGTGGCCATTATTATGGCTTCTTCTTTAATGGAAAACTGAGCTGATGATCTCTCTCTCTCTCTCTCTCTCTCTCGCTCTCTCTATATATTAATATATATATATAATATACTGTATATATATAATATATAATATATTTAATATATATATTATATATAATATATATATATAATATATAATATATATTATATATAATATATATAATATATATATTATATATAATATATATATATAAATATATAAAATATATATATATATATTTATATTTATATATATATATATATATATATATATATATACATATATAACAATTGACTATTACTTCATTTAGTTTTGTGTCACAAAAGACTTCAATAAGAAAAGAAAAATGGTTTAGTGAGTTGCTATAACCTATTCTTTTATAAATCCAATAATGGTTATAACGTCGTATTTTCTTAAGGAATTCCAACTTCCTTTACTCGTGTGTTCTCTAAAATTCTCAGAGATAAATGTCCATAGGTATAATTAGAAAATAAAACAATTTCCTAGTATGAGCTAGAAAATCCAAAGATTGACAATAAAAAATTAAAGGTAGAATGAACAAAGTAACTTCAAATGGAAAAAAGGTCAAAACAAATGTAGGGGATAATTTCCTAGTATGAGCTAGGAAGTCCAAAGATGGACAATAGAAAATGAAAGTAGAAAGTGAACAAATTAACTTCAAATGAAAAAAAAAAGTAAAAAAAAATGTAGGGGATGAAAAATATATTCCAAATTCAGGACGAGAAAAGGAAATAAAAGATGATAAAACACTTTATAAAAAAAAAGAAAAAAAAAAAAAAAAAAAAAGATTGAGCACACGTGCAACGAGAGAGGCATGACAACACGTAACTTGAGATCTCTAAAGAATCTTAGATTCGAATCACAGACATTAATTAACTTGGAAGCAGGATGGAAAAGAGAGTGCAAAACAAAAATGTGAAATAACTGAAAACAACATTAGTAAATAAAAAAGAATGGAAACAGCATTAGCGAAAGGCAAAAATTAAGCAATTACTTGACACCCAAATGGAGCAGAAGTCTGGAAAAATGTTCATTATTTATCTAAAGGAGCGAAACGGGTAATTACACATTTATATTTTTCCTCTAGTGGTTAAAAAAACACTTATCAAAATGGTTCTTGCTACGAGGGGCATTCTTTTATAGCAAATTCAATCATATTTTTTAAAGAACCGATTGGGGGTATTACAAATTTATATTTTTTCTCAAGCGATTAAAAATACATTTATCAAAATGGATTTTGAGTTTCTTATGGACAATACTAGAGGGCCATTCTTCAAAATCACATTTCTGTATTGTGGCCTAATTTGTAACGTCTCTGCCTGGCATTTGCCAGACGGGGTTCGAGTCCCGCTCGAACTCGTTAGTGCCTTTAGTGTCTGCAACCTTATCCATGTGAGCTAAGTTTGGGAGTTTGGGGGGAGCCTATAGGTCTATCTGCTGAGTCATCAGCAGCCATTGCCTTGGCCTTCCTGGTCCTAGCTTGGGTGGAGAGGGGGCTTGGGCGCTGATCATATATGTGGTCAGCCTCTAGGGCATTCGTTCTGCTTGCTAGGGTAATGTCACTGTTCCTGGCCTCTGCCATTCATGAGTGACCTTTAAACCTTTAAAATATTAAAAATTAAAGAGTTTTTCTGTAACAAACATGTAGGAGTTGGAAATCTCAAGCCTTATCCACTATCAACATTACGTTAAAGTAGAATGATTAAAATGTGACTTTTCCATATTCGAAGGATTATCACGACTGACGGACAAACTTAAAAACTTTGGCTGATATCTCCATTAGGCGAGGATCATACTTCCTAATCCGATTAGAGATGATGGTGATAATTATTTATGGAATTCGGGCCTCTGGGCCCAGCTCTGGAACCTGGGAGGCCTGCTAATACCGTAGACGGAAAGATGATGATGTTGTTGATGTTTGGGATTAAATTGGTCCTAGTCCAAAACGGGCTATTTCTCATATATATATATATATATAT
>NC_090737.1:6731652-6744152 GCF_036898095.1 Palaemon carinicauda
GATAGACGAAGGGTGTCTCTTAGCTAGACGAAGGGTGTCTTTTGGCTAGACGAGGGGTGTCTATTGTCTATTGGCAAGCCGAATGTTGTCTATTGACTATACGAAGGATATTTATTGGCTAGACGTCAGGTGTCTACTGGCTAGTCAAAGGGTGTCTACTGGCTTTAGGATGTCTATTGGCTAGTTGAAGGGGGTCTGTTGGCTAGTTGAAGCGTGTCTATTGTCTAGACAAAGTGAGTTTGTGTCTATTGTCGAGACGATGTATATATATTATCTGGACCAGTGGTTCTCAAATCGTGTTCCATGGAACCCCAGGGTTCCGTGAAGGAATTTCGAGGGTTCTGTTGCCAAAAAAAAAAAAATAATAATAAAAAAAAATATAATTATATGCATATGATGTAGCAATTCTGTATTGCTAACCAACCAGTATGACTTCATGAGAAGTGTATTGCACTAAGCTCTTGTGTTATTCATTGCATTATAAAATTTTTAGGAAGGAAAATTGGCTAAAATACCACACCTTATGACCGAAGTTACAAGGTCATAATACAACTGATTCTACTGTGTGTAGTGAGCCTGGTGAACAGCCAGTTGCAGCTAGTGATGAAATTGAAGCCTTGCATGAACTACATGCCTCTGCTTCTGTGACGCAAGAGCTAGTAAATCATGTATTAGGAATTCAAAGAAGTGCAAATTTGATGACAGTTAACATAAAATTTGGTTTTATGTCAGTTGGAGACGAAAATGCCCCTGATGGACAATGTGTTGAAGACAATCAAGTTATGGCTAATATTAGCTTGAATCCTGCAAAACTGAGGAGACACCTTGAAATCAAACGCCAGCAGTTAGTTAACGAGCACGTTATTTCATAAGAAAGCGAGGTCAGTTGAAATTTTCTTACCAAGACAGTAGAAATGCAATTGAATCATCATACCTTGAAAGTTATAATATTGAAAAAGCTGGCGAAGCGCATACAATTGCAGAATTTTTTAAAATTTTGCTAACTCTTTCAGTGTTAAGAGCCCACGTTTCCAACCGTTACATTAACAATGGTCTTATTACTGTGCTACAGATCTTGATTTTTATCTTGATTGGCGTTTTCTTATCACATTCCACTCCCACTACCTCCCTCCACTTCCCCATGCTACTTTTATCCTATTCTCAACTTCAACCTCACATCCAACCTCCTGACTTATAGTAAAACCCAAGTATCCAAATTGTAAAATCAGTTATACAAACGAGCCTCTATTTTCAAGTGTGGCTATCCTGTCCCTACCATCCATACTACTCACCATAACCTTGGTCTTACCCATATTTACCCTCAAACCACCTCTCTCCAAAGACTCTTACCAGTCTACAATCCCTCTTTTTAAATTCTTCCTCATTTTTTTGCAGTAATCGCCAAATCATCTGCACATAGCAATTCCGACAACTCTTCATTTGTGATCTCTTCACTTAACACATCCATGACCAGCACATAAAAACGGACTTCAACAATAACTTCAAAGGTTTGTGTCCCCAAATACTGTTATTACTTCAATGCTTTTTCTTTTGCACATCATTTCAATACTGTACAAGTAGAACTGCTTATCATTTGTTATGAGAGTCATATTAAAATATTTTTACCATTTGTGCAATATTAATAATTTTGGAGTCATTTTCAGTGACTGGTTATATACAGGATCAAGTTTTCTTCCAGATGTCTTAAAACTTACACATGTGGGGTCTATTACATTTTTCATTTCTAATTTCAATTTATAGATTCTATTTTACTTAATTTCAAATATGACAATTGATAAAAGTTGAAGTAATTACAGTATGTGTTTGCGCATGAAGGATTATGTAATGTATCTCTCTAGGACTATCCTCTTCTCCATCATGCACCAAAGCATAATTTCTCTTGGGATCTTATCTTGTCTTCTCAAGAATTACGAAATTACAGAAACGCATCTGGTTTCCTTTATCCTCTTTTCCTGTAGCTACCTTACTATAAGGATAGTATCCACAGTCTCAATCCCCCTGATGAATCCATACGGCTGTTTCCCAATCTTTACGATCTCTCTCAATCTCTCATCTAGTACCCTCTCAAAAACGTTCAAACCATACTTTTAATTTCATTTCCCTGCAGTTAACAGATTTCATGACATCTTCCTGCTTAAATAAAGATACTATCAGATTCTCCTCTCAGTCTTAAGCATTATTCCCTTGACCCATATCGGTATTAATATATACAGCATCACACACATATGTATATATATATATATATATATATATATATATATATATATATATATGTATATATATATATATAGATATATATATTTATATATATATATATATATATATATATATATATATATATATATATATATATATATATATATACAGTATACTCTAAACTTCCACCACAAAATTGTTTGACAGCAAGCCGATTGATTTATCCACATTACTGTCCGTTTTCCTCAAAGTCGAATGTCATGTCCAATATCAGAATGAGCTTATGATCATTATCTAAATTGAAATGGAAATTTGAATAATGGAAATGGATTAACAACGATATCAATAAAAAACAATGTTTATAAAAGGGGTAGTGAAAATGTTCGATATAATCATCATTCAGTGGTGTTCTATGCTTTTCTTATACCTAGCCTTGCTTGGAAAATATATTTTCCAACATATACCTAGATGGGGTTAATTTAATGATGAATCTGTGATACAAAAATTTTTAAGAGTTTGCAAGATAACTTTATTCTTCCTAACAAACCTTATGAAATCTTTAGAGGGGAAATGAAAATGGAAACTGAATAACCAGCAAGATAAATATTAGTTTCCCCCTTTCATGAGGAAACCGTCGCAGTCCCCTTTCCCTTCAATAAAATGAAAAAGGTTAATAAGGAAATCGTCACAGTCCCCTTTTCCTTCACCAAATTAAAAAGCTTAATGAGGAAACCGTCGTAGTCCCCTTTTCTTTCACCAAAATGAAAAGGTTAATGAAGAAACCATCGAAGTCTCCTTTTCCTTCACCAACATGAAAAGGTTAATGAGGAAACATTCACAGTCCCCTTTTCCTTCACCAACTTGAAAATCTTAATAAGGAAACAGTCGCAGTCACTTTTCCTTCACCAACATGAAAAGGTTAATGAGGAAACATTCACAGTCCCCTTTTCCTTCACCAACATGAAAATCTTAATAAGGAAACAGTCGCAGTCCCTTTTCCTTCACCAAAATGAAAAGGTTAATGAGGAAACAGTTGCAGTCCCCTTTTCCTTCACGAACTTGAAAAGGTTAATGAGGAAACAGCCAGAGTCCCCTTTTCCTTCACCAACTTGAAAATCTTAATAAGGAAACAGTTGCAGTCCCTTTTCCTTCACCAAAATGAAAAGGTTAATGATGAAACAGTCGCAGTCCCCTTTTCCTTCACCAACATGAAAAGCTTAATAAGGAAACAGTCGCAGTCCCTTTTCCTTCACCAAAATGAAAAGGTTAATGAGGATACTGTCGCAGTCATCTTTTCCTTCAACATGAAAAGGTTAATGAAGAAACAGTCGCAGTCCCCTTTTCCTTCAACAACATGAAAAGCTTAATAAGGAAACAGTCGCAGTCCCTTTTCCTTCACCAAAATGAAAAGGTTAATGAGGAAACAGTTGCAGTCCCCTTTTCCTTCACGAACTTGAAAAGGTTAATGAGGAAACAGTCGCAGTCCCCTTTTCCTTCAACATGAAAAGGTTAATGAGGAAACAGTCGCAGTCCCCTTTTCCTTCACCAACATGAAAAGCTTAATAAGGAAACAGTCGCAGTCCCTTTTCCTTCATCAACATGAAAAGGATAATAAGGAAACAGTCGCAGTCCCTTTTCCTTCACCAAAATGAAAAGGTTAATGAGGATACCGTCGCAGTCACCTTTTCCTTCAACATGAAAAGGTTAATGAGGAAACAGTCGCAGTCCTATCTTCCTTCACCAACATAAAAAGCTTAATAAGGAAACATTCGCAGTCCCTTTTCCTTCACCAAAATGAAAAGCTTAATGAGGAAACCGTCGCAGTCCCTTTTCCTTCACCAAAATGAAAAGGTTAATGAGGTAACAGTCGCAGTCCCCTTTTCCTTCACCAACATGAAAAGCTTAATAAGGAAACAGTCTCAGACCCCTTTTCCTTCACGAACTTGAAAAGATTAATGAGGAAACAGTCGCTGTCCCCTTTTCCTTCACCAACATGAAAAGGTTAATGAGGAAACAGTCGCAGTCCCCTTTTCCTTCACCAACATGAAAAGCTTAATAAGGAAACAGTCGCAGTCCCCTTTTCCTTCACGAACTTGAAAAGATTAATGAGGAAACAGTCGCAGTCCCCTTTTCCTTCACCAACATGAAAAGGTTAATGAGGAAACAGTTGCAGTCCCCTTTCCCTTCACCAACATGAAAAGCTTAATAAGGAAACAGTCGCAGTCCCCTTTTCCTTCACGAACTTGAAAAGATTAATGAGGAAACAGTCGCAGTCCCCTTTTCCTTCACCAACATGAAAATGTTAATGAGGAAACAGTCGCAGTCCCCTATTCTTTCACCAACATGAAAAGCTTAATAAGGAAACATTCGCAGTCCCTTTTCCTTCACCAACATGAAAAGGATAATAAGGAAACAGTCGCAGTCCCTTTTCCTTCACCAAAATGAAAAGGTTAATGAGGATACCGTCGCAGTCACCTTTTCCTTCAACATGAAAAGGTTAGTGAGGAAACAGTCGCAGTCCCCTTTTCCTTCACCAACACGAAAAGCTTAATAAGGAAACAGTCGCAGTCCCTTTTCCTTCACCAAAATGAAAAGGTTAATGAGGAAACAGTCGCAGTCCTATTTTCCTTCACCAACATGAAAAGCTTAATAAGGAAACATTCGCACTCCCTTTTCCTTCACCAAAATGAAAAGCTTAATGAGGAAACCGTCGCAGTCCCTTTTCCTTCACCAAAATGAAAAGCTTAATGAGGAAACAGTTGCAGTCCCCTTTTCCTTCACCAACATGAAAAGCTTAATAAGGAAACAGTCGCAGTCCCATTTTCCTTCACGAACTTGAAAAGGTTAATGAGGAAACAGTCGCAGTCCCTTTTCCTTCACCAAAATGAGAAGGTTAATGAGGAAACAGTCGCAGTCCCTTTTCCTTCACCAACATGAAAAGCTTAATAAGGAAACAGTCGCAGTCCCCTTTTCCTTCACGAACTTGAAAAGATTAATGAGGAAACAGTCGCAGTCCCCTGTTCCTTCACCAACATGAAAAGGTTAATGAGGAAACAGTCGCAGTCCCCTTTTCCTTCAACATGAAAAGGTTAATGAGGAAACAGTCGCAGTCCCCTTTTCCTTCACCAACATGAAAAGCTTAATAAGGAAACAGTCGCAGTCCCCTTTTCCTTCACCAACATGAAAAGCTTAATAAGGAAACAGTCGCAGTCCCTTTTCCTTCACCAAAATGAAAAGGTTAATGATGAAACAGGCGCAGTCCCCTTTTCCTTCACCAACATGAAAAGCTTAATGAGGAAACAGTCGCAGTCCCTTTTCCTTCACCAAAATGAAAAGGTTAATGAGGAAACAGTCGCAGTCCCCTTTTCCTTCACGAACTTGAAAAGGTTAATGAGGAAACAGTCGCAGTCCCCTTTTCCTTCACCAAAATGAAAAGGTTAATGAAGAAACCATCGAAGTCTCCTTTTCCTTCACCAACATGAAAACGTTAATGAGGAAACATTCACAGTCCCCTTTTCCTTCACCAACTTGAAAATCTTAATAAGGAAACAGTCGCAGTCCCTTTTCCTTCACCAAAATGAAAAGGTTAATGATGAAACAGTCGCAGTCCCCTTTTCCTTCACCAACATGAAAAGCTTAATAAGGAAACAGTCGCAGTCCCTTTTCCTTCACCAAAATGAAAAGGTTAATGAGGAAACAGTTGCAGTCCGCTTTTCCTTCACGAACTTGAAAAGGTTAATGAGGAAACAGTCACAGTCCCCTTTTCCTTCACCAACTTGAAAATCTTAATAAGGAAACAGTTGCAGTCCCTTTTCCTTCACCAAAATGAAAAGGTTAATGATGAAACAGTCGCAGTCCCCTTTTCTTTCACCAACATGAAAAGCTTAATAAGGAAACAGTCGCAGTCCCTTTTCCTTCACCAAAATAAAAAGTTTAATGAGGATACCGTCGCAGTCATCTTTTCCTTCAACATGGAAAGGTTAATGAGGAAACAGTCGCAGTCCCCTTTTCCTTCAACAACATGAAAAACTTAATAAGGAAACAGTCGCAGTCCCTTTTCCTTCACCAAAATGAAAAGGTTAATGAGGAAAAAATTGCAGTCCCCTTTTCCTTCACGAACTTGAAAAGGTTAATGAGGAAACAGTCGCAGTCCCCTTTTCCTTCAACATGAAAAGGTTAATGAGGAAACAGTCGCAGTCCCCTTTTCCTTCACCAACATGAAAAGCTTAATAAGGAAACATTCACAGTCCCTTTTCCTTCACCAACATGAAAGGGATAATAAGGAAACAGTCGCAGTCCCTTTTCCTTCACCAAAATGAAAAGGTTAATGAGGATACCGTCGCAGTCACCTTTTCCTTCAACTTGAAAAGGTTAATGAGGAAACAGTCGCAGTCCCCTTTTCCTTCACCAACACGAAAAGCTTAATAAGGAAACAGTCGCAGTCCCTTTTCCTTCACCAAAATGAAAAGGTTAATGAGGAAACAGTCACAGTCCTATTTTCCTTCACCAACATGAAAAGCTTAATAAGGAAACAGTCGCAGTCCCTTTTCCTTCACCAAAATGAAAAGCTTAATGAGGAAACCGTCGCAGTCCCCCTTTCGTTCACCAAAATGAAAAGGTTAATGAGGAAACAGTCGCAGTCCCCTTTTCCTTCACCAACATGGAAAGCTTAATAAGGAAACAGTTTCCTTCACGAACTTGAAAAGATTAATGAGGAAACAGTCGCAGTCCCCTGTTCCTTCACCAACATGAAAAGGTTAATGAGGAAACAGTCGCAGTCCCCTTTTCCTTCAACATGAAAAGGTTAATGAGGAAACAGTCGCAGTCCCCTTTTCCTTCACCAACATGAAAAGCTTAATAAGGAAACAGTTGCAGTCCCTTTTCCTTCACCAAAATGAAAAGGTTAATGATGAAACAGTCGCAGTCCCCTTTTCTTTCACCAACATAAAAAGCTTAATGAGGAAACAGTCGCAGTCCCTTTTCCTTCACCAAAATGAAAAGGTTAATGAGGAAACAGTCGCAGTCCCCTTTTCCTTCACGAACTTGAAAAGGTTAATGAGGAAACAGTCGCAGTCCCCTTTTCCTTCACCAAAATGAAAAGGTTAATGAGGAAACAGTCGCAGTCCCCTTTTCCTTCACCAACAAGAAAAGGTTAATAAGGAAACCATCGCAGTCCCCTTTTCCTTCACCAACATGAAAAGCTTAATGAGGAAACCGTCACAGTCCACTTTTCCTTCAGCAACTTGAAAAGGTTAATGAGGAAACCATCGCAGTCCCTTTTCCTTCACCACCTTGAAAAGGTTAATGATGAAACCATCTAAGTCTCCTTTTTCTTCACCAAAACGGAAAGGTTAATGAGGAAACAGTCGCAGTCCCCTTTTCCTTCACCAACATGAAAAGCTTAATAAGGAAACAGTCGCAGTCCCTTTTCCTTCACCAAAATGAAAAGGTTAACGATGAAACAGTCGCAGTCCCCTTTTCCTTCACCAACGTGAAAAGCTTAATGAGGGAACAGTCGCAGTCCCTTTTCCTTCACCAAAATGAAAAGGTTAATGAGGAAACAGTCGCAGTCCCCTTTTCCTTCACGAACTTGAAAAGGTTTATGAGGAAACAGTCGCAGTCCCCTTTTCCTTCACCAACATGAAAAGGTTAATGAGGAAACAGTCGCAGTCCCCTTTTCCTTCACCAACAAGAAAAGGTTAATAAGGAAACCATCGCAGTCCCCTTTTCCTTCACCAACATGAAAAGCTTAATGAGGAAACTGTCACAGTCCACTTTTCCTTCAGCAACTTGAAAAGGTTAATGAGGAAACCATCGCAGTCCCCTTTTCCTTCACCACCTTGAAAAGGTTAATGAGGAAACCATCTAAGTCTCCTTTTCCTTCACCAAAACGGAAAGGTTAATGAGGAAACCGTCACAGTCCCCTTTTCCTTCACCAAAATGAATAGGTTAATGAGGAAACAGTCGCAGTCCATTTTCCTTCACCAAAATGAAAAGGTTAATGATGAAACAGCCGTAGTCCCCTTTTCCTTCACCAACTTGAAAAGGTTAATAAAGAAACCATCAAAGTCTCCTTTTCCTTCACCAAAATGAAAAGGTTAATGAGGAAACAGTCGCAGTCCCCTTTTCCTTCACCCTTAATGAGGAAACCGTCACAGTCCCCTTTTCCTTCACCAAAATGAAAAGCTTAATGAGGAAACCGTCAGTCCCCTTTTCCTTCACCAATATGAAAAGGTTAATGAGGAAACCATGCAGTCCCTTTTTCCTTCACCAACATGAAAATGTTAATGAGGATACCGTCACAGTCCCCTTTTCCTTCACCAAAATGAATAGGTTAATGAGGAAACAGTCGCAGTCCCCTTTTCCTTCACCCTTAATGAGGAAACCGTCACAGTTCCCTTTACCTTCACCAAAATGAAAAGCTTAATGAGGAAACTGTCAGTCCACTTTTCCTTCACCAATATGAAAAGGTTAATAAGGAAACTATGCAGTCCCTTTTTCCTTCACCAACATGAAAAGGTTAATGAGGATACCGTCGCAGTCACCTTTTCCTTCACCAACATGAAAAGGTTAATGAAAAACTGTTGCAGTTCCTTTTTCCTTCCCCAACATGAAAAGCTTAATGAGGAAACCGTCGCAGTCCCCCTTTCGTTCACCAAAATGAAAAGGTTAAAGAGGAAACAGTCGCAGTTCCCTTTTTCTTCACCTAAATAAAAAGGTTAATGAGGAAACAGTCGCAGTCCCCTTTTTCCTTCACCAAAATTAAAAGCCTAATGAAGAAACAGTCGCAGTTCCCTTTTCCTTCACCAAAATAAAAAGGTTAATGAGGAAACAGTCGCAGTCCCCTTTTTCTTCACCAATATGGAAAGGTTAATGAGGCTTCAGTAAGAGCAAATAAAATACGGGAACCAAAGACCATAAACAGAAAACTTTGGAGAAAAAGACAGATTTCTATACTTCCTTGAATGCTAATGAAGCCGTTTCTAGTCAAAAGTGTTGTGTAGTTTTTTTCCTACTTTAGATTGTAATTGTAAAACGAATTTTCAGAAAGTTATTTTGGTTTACCGTGAAAATACTAATTTAGGAAGTAGGAAAAATGATCAGACACTTTTAGAGAAATTCTATGGCTATGCTATAAATACAGTTACAAGGAAGTTCGTTATTATGTGAAAACAGTTACAAGGGAGTTCGTTATTATGTGAATACAGTTATAAGGGAGTTCGTTATTATGTGAATACAGTTATAAGGGACTTCGTTATTATGTGAATACAGTTACAAGAGAGTTCGTTATTATGTGAATAATTACGAGTTCGGTATGTGAATACAGTTACGAGGGAGTTCGTTATTATGTGAATAGAGTTACGAGGGAGTTCGTTATTATGTGAATAGAGTTACGAGGGAGTTCGTTATTATGTGAATACAGTTACGAGGGAGTTCGTTATTATGTGAATAGAGTTACGAGGGAGTTCGTTATTATGTGAATACAGTTACGAGGGAGTTCGTTATTATGTGAATACAGTTACGAGGGAGTTCGTTATTATGTGAATACAGTTACGAGGGAGTTCGTCATTATGTGAATACAGTTACGAGGGAGTTCGTCATTATGTGAATACAGTTACGAGGGAGTTCGTCATTATGTGAATACAGTTACGAGGGAGTTCGTCATTATGTGAATACAGTTACGAGGGAGTTCGTCATTATGTGAATACAGTTACGAGGGAGTTCGTCATTATGTGAATAGAGTTACGAGGGAGTTCGTCATTATGTGAATAGAGTTACGAGGGAGTTCGTCATTATGTGAATACAGTTACGAGGGAGTTCGTCATTATGTGAATACAGTTACGAGGGAGTTCGTCATTATGTGAATAGAGTTACAAGGGAGTTCGTTATTATGTGAATACAGTTACAAGGGAGTTCGTTATTATGTGAATACAGTTACAAGGGAGATCGTTATTATGTGAATACTTTTACAAGGGAGTTCCTTATGATGTGAATACAGTTACAAGGGAGTTCGTTATTATGTGAGTATATAGGAAGTTGTTTAATCTTTTTTTTTTTTATATAAAAACTATTTGGTGTTGCCACACAGGTGTAAGAATCGTGAGGTCGATTTCTTTTGTTTCTTTCGCCTTCGTAACATTACTATTTTCTTTTCATTGCTTTAGTTAAAAAGCTTCTGAATTAAACAATTCCCAAGATATATCAACAATTCTTCACACAAGAGGTTAATTGCAGCACTGTAATTGCTCAGTTGCTACTTTCCTCCTAGTATTATTATCATTATTATTACTAGCCAAGCTACAACCCTAGTTGGAAAAGCAAGATGCTATAAGCCCAAGGGCTCCAACAGGAAAAAATAGCCCAGTGAGGAAAGGAAATAAGGAAATAAATAAATGATGAGAATAAATTGACAATATATCATTCTAAAAACAGTAACAGCGTCAAAACAGATATGGCCTATATATACTATTAACAACGTCAAAAATAGATATGCCATATATAAACTATAAAAAGACTCATGTCAGCCTGGTTAACATAAAACCATTTGCTCCAACTTTGAACTTTTGAAGTTCTACTGATTCAACTACCCGATTAAGAAGATCATTCCACAACTTGGTAACAGCTGGAATAAAACTTCTAGAATACTGTGTAGTATTGAGCCTCATGATGGAGAAGGCCTGGCTATTAGAATCAACTGGGTAGAAGAGTCTCTTCAGCTATGGTAAGCAGCTCTTCTAGGAGAAGGACACTCCGAAATCAAACCATTGTTCTCTAGTCTTGGGTAGTGTTATAGCCTCTGTTCCTTGGTCTTCCACTGTCTTGGGTTAGAGTTCTCTTGCTTGAGGGTACACTCAGCCACGCTATGCTATATTATTTCTCTCCTTCTTAGTTTGTTAAAGTTTTTATAGTTTATATAGGAGATATTTATTTTCATGTTGTTACTGTCCTTGAAATATTTTCTTTTTCTTTGTTTCTTTTCCTCACAGGGCTATTTTCCCTGTTGGGGCCTCTGGGCTTATAGCATCTTGCTTTTCCAACTAGGGTTGTAGCTTACCAATTGATGATGATAATAATAATAATAATAATAATAATGATGATAACAATAATGATGATGATGATGATAATAATAATAACAATAATAATAATGATGATAATAATAATGATGATAATAATAATAATAATAATAATAATAATAATAAACAATAATAATAATAATAATAACAACAATAATGATAATAATAATAATAATAATAACAAAATTAATAATAATAATAATAATAATAATAATAATAATAATCCGCCAAATAAGCTGCATAATGAGGCTAATTTTGATTTCCGGATGATTAAAATATAATTCCTCCTCTGGCGAGAAACCCATTAATTCCCAGCACATTTTGATAATTAAATTGGCTATTCATGTTATGCGAGACGTCGGGTTGACAAAGTAAATGAATATTTTGAACTTGGGACATATTTTTAGTGGTGGGTGACTTTTAGAAAATAAGTTTTTTCTTTTTAACGTTGGTAAATTAGCAAAACCCTGAGAATTCTGACAGCACATTTTTATTATAAGTTCTTTTTTTATAAGGATATATATATATATATATATATATATATATATATATATATATATATATATATATATATATATATATATATGTCTATATATATATATATGTCTATATATATATATATATATATATATATATATATATATATATATATATATACATATATATATATACATATACACACACATATACATATATATATACATATACACACACATATACATATATATATATATATATATATATATATATATATATATATATATATGTATATATATATATATATATATATATATATATGTATATATATATATATATATATATATATATAAATATATATATATATATATATATATATATATATATATATATATATATATATATATATATATATATATATATATATATATATATAAATATATACATATATATATATATAAACATATATATATATATACATATATATATACATATATACATATATATATATAATATATATATATATATATATATATATATATATATATATATATATATATATATTATATATATATATATTGAACAAAATCTATTGGGAAATAAAGTAAAACTATTTTGGGCGTTCAAATTAAGTTCAAACGTGAAAAAAAAAAAATGTTAAACATAAAATTTTAAAAACAACCGTGAACATATTAATTTCTGTATTTACTATAGAGATACATACATTAATAA
>NC_090737.1:6749152-6769152 GCF_036898095.1 Palaemon carinicauda
AGAATCTTGCTCAGATAACCTTAAATGCTAAGGCAGTATTCAGAAGGTGTCTTAAAAAAAAAAAAAAAAAAAAAAAAAGTTTGTGGTACCATGTATGGCTTGGAGAATCCCCAGACTTTCAACATGGTCCCTTAAGAATCTTGCTCAGATAACCTTAAATGCTAAGGCAGTATTCAGAAGGTGTCTAAAAAAAAAAAAAAAAAAAAAAAAAAAAAAAAAGTTTGTGGTACCATGTATGGCTTGGAGAATCCCCAGACTTTCAACATGGTCCCTTAAGAATCTTGCTCAGATAACCTTAAATGCTAAGGCAGTATTCAGAAGGTGTCAAAAAAAAAAAAAAAAAAAAAAAAAAAAAAAAAAAAGTTTGTGGTACCATGTATGGCTTGGAGAATCCCCAGACTTTCAACATGGTCCCTTAAGAATCTTGCTCAGATAACCTTAAATGCTAAGGCAGTATTCAGAAGGTGTCTTAAAAAAAAAAAAAAAAAAAAAAAAAAAAAAAAAAAAAGTTTGTGGTACCATGTATGGCTTGGAGAATCCCCAGACTTTCAACATGGTCCCTTAAGAATCTTGCTCAGATAACCTTAAATGCTAAGGCAGTATTCAGAAGGTGTCTTAAAAAAAAAAAAAAAAAAAAAAAAAAAAAAAAAGTTTGTGGTACCATGTATGGCTTGGAGAATCCCCAGACTTTCAACATGGTCCCTTAAGAATCTTGCTCAGATAACCTTAAATGCTAAGGCAGTATTCAGAAGGTGTCAAAAAAAAAAAAAAAAAAAAAAAGTTTGTGGTACCATGTATGGCTTGGAGAATCCCCAGACTTTCAACATGGTCCCTTAAGAATCTTGCTCAGATAACCTTAAATGCTAAGGCAGTATTCAGAAGGTGTCTAAAAAAAAAAAAAAAAAAAAAAAGTTTGTGGTACCATGTATGGCTTGGAGAATCCCCAGACTTTCAACATGGTCCCTTAAGAATCTTGCTCAGATAACCTTAAATGCTAAGGCAGTATTCAGAAGGTGTCAAAAAAAAAAAAAAAAAAAAAAAAAAAGTTTGTGGTACCATGTATGGCTTGGAGAATCCCCAGACTTTCAACATGGTCCCTTAAGAATCTTGCTCAGATAACCTTAAATGCTAAGGCAGTATTCAGAAGGTGTCTAAAAAAAAAAAAAAAAAAAAAAAAAAAAAAAAAAAGTTTGTGGTACCATGTATGGCTTGGAGAATCCCCAGACTTTCAACATGGTCCCTTAAGAATCTTGCTCAGATAACCTTAAATGCTAAGGCAGTATTCAGAAGGTGTCTTAAAAAAAAAAAAAAAAAAAAAAAAAAAAAAAAAAAGTTTGTGGTACCATGTATGGCTTGGAGAATCCCCAGACTTTCAACATGGTCCCTTAAGAATCTTGCTCAGATAACCTTAAATGCTAAGGCAGTATTCAGAAGGTGTCAAAAAAAAAAAAAAAAAAAAAAAAAAAAGTTTGTGGTACCATGTATGGCTTGGAGAATCCCCAGACTTTCAACATGGTCCCTTAAGAATCTTGCTCAGATAACCTTAAATGCTAAGGCAGTATTCAGAAGGTGTCTTAAAAAAAAAAAAAAAAAAAAAAAAAAAAAAAAAAAGTTTGTGGTACCATGTATGGCTTGGAGAATCCCCAGACTTTCAACATGGTCCCTTAAGAATCTTGCTCAGATAACCTTAAATGCTAAGGCAGTATTCAGAAGGTGTCTTAAAAAAAAAAAAAAAAAAAAAAAAAAAAAAAAAAAAAAGTTTGTGGTACCATGTATGGCTTGGAGAATCCCCAGACTTTCAACATGGTCCCTTAAGAATCTTGCTCAGATAACCTTAAATGCTAAGGCAGTATTCAGAAGGTGTCTTAAAAAAAAAAAAAAAAAAAAAAAAAAAAAAAAGTTTGTGGTACCATGTATGGCTTGGAGAATCCCCAGACTTTCAACATGGTCCCTTAAGAATCTTGCTCAGATAACCTTAAATGCTAAGGCAGTATTCAGAAGGTGTCTTAAAAAAAAAAAAAAAAAAAAAAAAAAAAAAAAAGTTTGTGGTACCATGTATGGCTTGGAGAATCCCCAGACTTTCAACATGGTCCCTTAAGAATCTTGCTCAGATAACCTTAAATGCTAAGGCAGTATTCAGAAGGTGTCAAAAAAAAAAAAAAAAAAAAAAAAAAAAAAAAGTTTGTGGTACCATGTATGGCTTGGAGAATCCCCAGACTTTCAACATGGTCCCTTAAGAATCTTGCTCAGATAACCTTAAATGCTAAGGCAGTATTCAGAAGGTGTCTTAAAAAAAAAAAAAAAAAAAAAAAAAAAAAAAAAAAGTTTGTGGTACCATGTATGGCTTGGAGAATCCCCAGACTTTCAACATGGTCCCTTAAGAATCTTGCTCAGATAACCTTAAATGCTAAGGCAGTATTCAGAAGGTGTCTAAAAAAAAAAAAAAAAAAAAAAAAAAAAAAAAAAAAGTTTGTGGTACCATGTATGGCTTGGAGAATCCCCAGACTTTCAACATGGTCCCTTAAGAATCTTGCTCAGATAACCTTAAATGCTAAGGCAGTATTCAGAAGGTGTCAAAAAAAAAAAAAAAAAAAAAAAAAAAAAAAAGTTTGTGGTACCATGTATGGCTTGGAGAATCCCCAGACTTTCAACATGGTCCCTTAAGAATCTTGCTCAGATAACCTTAAATGCTAAGGCAGTATTCAGAAGGTGTCTAAAAAAAAAAAAAAAAAAAAAAAAAAAAAAAAAAAAGTTTGTGGTACCATGTATGGCTTGGAGAATCCCCAGACTTTCAACATGGTCCCTTAAGAATCTTGCTCAGATAACCTTAAATGCTAAGGCAGTATTCAGAAGGTGTCAAAAAAAAAAAAAAAAAAAAAAAAAAAAAAAAGTTTGTGGTACCATGTATGGCTTGGAGAATCCCCAGACTTTCAACATGGTCCCTTAAGAATCTTGCTCAGATAACCTTAAATGCTAAGGCAGTATTCAGAAGGTGTCTTAAAAAAAAAAAAAAAAAAAAAAAAAAAAAAAAAAAGTTTGTGGTACCATGTATGGCTTGGAGAATCCCCAGACTTTCAACATGGTCCCTTAAGAATCTTGCTCAGATAACCTTAAATGCTAAGGCAGTATTCAGAAGGTGTCTTAAAAAAAAAAAAAAAAAAAAAAAAAAAAAAAAAAAGTTTGTGGTACCATGTATGGCTTGGAGAATCCCCAGACTTTCAACATGGTCCCTTAAGAATCTTGCTCAGATAACCTTAAATGCTAAGGCAGTATTCAGAAGGTGTCTTAAAAAAAAAAAAAAAAAAAAAAAAAAAAAAAAAGTTTGTGGTACCATGTATGGCTTGGAGAATCCCCAGACTTTCAACATGGTCCCTTAAGAATCTTGCTCAGATAACCTTAAATGCTAAGGCAGTATTCAGAAGGTGTCTAAAAAAAAAAAAAAAAAAAAAAAAAAAAAAAAAAGTTTGTGGTACCATGTATGGCTTGGAGAATCCCCAGACTTTCAACATGGTCCCTTAAGAATCTTGCTCAGATAACCTTAAATGCTAAGGCAGTATTCAGAAGGTGTCTTAAAAAAAAAAAAAAAAAAAAAAAAAAAAAGTTTGTGGTACCATGTATGGCTTGGAGAATCCCCAGACTTTCAACATGGTCCCTTAAGAATCTTGCTCAGATAACCTTAAATGCTAAGGCAGTATTCAGAAGGTGTCTTAAAAAAAAAAAAAAAAAAAAAAAAAAAAAAAGTTTGTGGTACCATGTATGGCTTGGAGAATCCCCAGACTTTCAACATGGTCCCTTAAGAATCTTGCTCAGATAACCTTAAATGCTAAGGCAGTATTCAGAAGGTGTCTTAAAAAAAAAAAAAAAAAAAAAAAAAAAAAAGTTTGTGGTACCATGTATGGCTTGGAGAATCCCCAGACTTTCAACATGGTCCCTTAAGAATCTTGCTCAGATAACCTTAAATGCTAAGGCAGTATTCAGAAGGTGTCTTAAAAAAAAAAAAAAAAAAAAAAAAAAAAAAAGTTTGTGGTACCATGTATGGCTTGGAGAATCCCCAGACTTTCAACATGGTCCCTTAAGAATCTTGCTCAGATAACCTTAAATGCTAAGGCAGTATTCAGAAGGTGTCTTAAAAAAAAAAAAAAAAAAAAAAAAAAAAAAAGTTTGTGGTACCATGTATGGCTTGGAGAATCCCCAGACTTTCAACATGGTCCCTTAAGAATCTTGCTCAGATAACCTTAAATGCTAAGGCAGTATTCAGAAGGTGTCTAAAAAAAAAAAAAAAAAAAAAAAAAAAAAGTTTGTGGTACCATGTATGGCTTGGAGAATCCCCAGACTTTCAACATGGTCCCTTAAGAATCTTGCTCAGATAACCTTAAATGCTAAGGCAGTATTCAGAAGGTGTCTTAAAAAAAAAAAAAAAAAAAAAAAAAAAAGTTTGTGGTACCATGTATGGCTTGGAGAATCCCCAGACTTTCAACATGGTCCCTTAAGAATCTTGCTCAGATAACCTTAAATGCTAAGGCAGTATTCAGAAGGTGTCTTAAAAAAAAAAAAAAAAAAAAAAAAAAAAAAAAGTTTGTGGTACCATGTATGGCTTGGAGAATCCCCAGACTTTCAACATGGTCCCTTAAGAATCTTGCTCAGATAACCTTAAATGCTAAGGCAGTATTCAGAAGGTGTCTAAAAAAAAAAAAAAAAAAAAAAAAAAAAAAGTTTGTGGTACCATGTATGGCTTGGAGAATCCCCAGACTTTCAACATGGTCCCTTAAGAATCTTGCTCAGATAACCTTAAATGCTAAGGCAGTATTCAGAAGGTGTCAAAAAAAAAAAAAAAAAAAAAAAAAAAAAAAAGTTTGTGGTACCATGTATGGCTTGGAGAATCCCCAGACTTTCAACATGGTCCCTTAAGAATCTTGCTCAGATAACCTTAAATGCTAAGGCAGTATTCAGAAGGTGTCTTAAAAAAAAAAAAAAAAAAAAAAAAAAAAAAAAAGTTTGTGGTACCATGTATGGCTTGGAGAATCCCCAGACTTTCAACATGGTCCCTTAAGAATCTTGCTCAGATAACCTTAAATGCTAAGGCAGTATTCAGAAGGTGTCTTAAAAAAAAAAAAAAAAAAAAAAAAAAAAAAAAGTTTGTGGTACCATGTATGGCTTGGAGAATCCCCAGACTTTCAACATGGTCCCTTAAGAATCTTGCTCAGATAACCTTAAATGCTAAGGCAGTATTCAGAAGGTGTCTTAAAAAAAAAAAAAAAAAAAAAAAAAAAAAAAGTTTGTGGTACCATGTATGGCTTGGAGAATCCCCAGACTTTCAACATGGTCCCTTAAGAATCTTGCTCAGATAACCTTAAATGCTAAGGCAGTATTCAGAAGGTGTCAAAAAAAAAAAAAAAAAAAAAAAAAAAAAAAGTTTGTGGTACCATGTATGGCTTGGAGAATCCCCAGACTTTCAACATGGTCCCTTAAGAATCTTGCTCAGATAACCTTAAATGCTAAGGCAGTATTCAGAAGGTGTCTTAAAAAAAAAAAAAAAAAAAAAAAAAAAAAAAGTTTGTGGTACCATGTATGGCTTGGAGAATCCCCAGACTTTCAACATGGTCCCTTAAGAATCTTGCTCAGATAACCTTAAATGCTAAGGCAGTATTCAGAAGGTGTCTTAAAAAAAAAAAAAAAAAAAAAAAAAAAAAGTTTGTGGTACCATGTATGGCTTGGAGAATCCCCAGACTTTCAACATGGTCCCTTAAGAATCTTGCTCAGATAACCTTAAATGCTAAGGCAGTATTCAGAAGGTGTCAAAAAAAAAAAAAAAAAAAAAAAAAAAAAGTTTGTGGTACCATGTATGGCTTGGAGAATCCCCAGACTTTCAACATGGTCCCTTAAGAATCTTGCTCAGATAACCTTAAATGCTAAGGCAGTATTCAGAAGGTGTCTTAAAAAAAAAAAAAAAAAAAAAAAAAAAAAAGTTTGTGGTACCATGTATGGCTTGGAGAATCCCCAGACTTTCAACATGGTCCCTTAAGAATCTTGCTCAGATAACCTTAAATGCTAAGGCAGTATTCAGAAGGTGTCAAAAAAAAAAAAAAAAAAAAAAAAAAAAAAAAAAGTTTGTGGTACCATGTATGGCTTGGAGAATCCCCAGACTTTCAACATGGTCCCTTAAGAATCTTGCTCAGATAACCTTAAATGCTAAGGCAGTATTCAGAAGGTGTCTAAAAAAAAAAAAAAAAAAAAAAAAAAAAAAAAAAAAGTTTGTGGTACCATGTATGGCTTGGAGAATCCCCAGACTTTCAACATGGTCCCTTAAGAATCTTGCTCAGATAACCTTAAATGCTAAGGCAGTATTCAGAAGGTGTCTTAAAAAAAAAAAAAAAAAAAAAAAAAAAAAAAAAAAAGTTTGTGGTACCATGTATGGCTTGGAGAATCCCCAGACTTTCAACATGGTCCCTTAAGAATCTTGCTCAGATAACCTTAAATGCTAAGGCAGTATTCAGAAGGTGTCTTAAAAAAAAAAAAAAAAAAAAAAAAAAAAAAAAAAAAGTTTGTGGTACCATGTATGGCTTGGAGAATCCCCAGACTTTCAACATGGTCCCTTAAGAATCTTGCTCAGATAACCTTAAATGCTAAGGCAGTATTCAGAAGGTGTCAAAAAAAAAAAAAAAAAAAAAAAAAAAAAAAAGTTTGTGGTACCATGTATGGCTTGGAGAATCCCCAGACTTTCAACATGGTCCCTTAAGAATCTTGCTCAGATAACCTTAAATGCTAAGGCAGTATTCAGAAGGTGTCTTAAAAAAAAAAAAAAAAAAAAAAAAAAAAAAAAAAAAGTTTGTGGTACCATGTATGGCTTGGAGAATCCCCAGACTTTCAACATGGTCCCTTAAGAATCTTGCTCAGATAACCTTAAATGCTAAGGCAGTATTCAGAAGGTGTCTTAAAAAAAAAAAAAAAAAAAAAAAAAAAAAAAAAAAGTTTGTGGTACCATGTATGGCTTGGAGAATCCCCAGACTTTCAACATGGTCCCTTAAGAATCTTGCTCAGATAACCTTAAATGCTAAGGCAGTATTCAGAAGGTGTCTTAAAAAAAAAAAAAAAAAAAAAAAAAAAAAAAAAAAGTTTGTGGTACCATGTATGGCTTGGAGAATCCCCAGACTTTCAACATGGTCCCTTAAGAATCTTGCTCAGATAACCTTAAATGCTAAGGCAGTATTCAGAAGGTGTCTTCAAAAAAAAAAAAAAAAAAAAAAAAAAAAAAAAAAAAGTTTGTGGTACCATGTATGGCTTGGAGAATCCCCAGACTTTCAACATGGTCCCTTAAGAATCTTGCTCAGATAACCTTAAATGCTAAGGCAGTATTCAGAAGGTGTCTTAAAAAAAAAAAAAAAAAAAAAAAAAAAAAAAAGTTTGTGGTACCATGTATGGCTTGGAGAATCCCCAGACTTTCAACATGGTCCCTTAAGAATCTTGCTCAGATAACCTTAAATGCTAAGGCAGTATTCAGAAGGTGTCTTAAAAAAAAAAAAAAAAAAAAAAAAAAAAAAAAGTTTGTGGTACCATGTATGGCTTGGAGAATCCCCAGACTTTCAACATGGTCCCTTAAGAATCTTGCTCAGATAACCTTAAATGCTAAGGCAGTATTCAGAAGGTGTCTTAAAAAAAAAAAAAAAAAAAAAAAAAAAAAAAAAGTTTGTGGTACCATGTATGGCTTGGAGAATCCCCAGACTTTCAACATGGTCCCTTAAGAATCTTGCTCAGATAACCTTAAATGCTAAGGCAGTATTCAGAAGGTGTCTTAAAAAAAAAAAAAAAAAAAAAAAAAAAAAAAAGTTTGTGGTACCATGTATGGCTTGGAGAATCCCCAGACTTTCAACATGGTCCCTTAAGAATCTTGCTCAGATAACCTTAAATGCTAAGGCAGTATTCAGAAGGTGTCAAAAAAAAAAAAAAAAAAAAAAAAAAAAAAAAAAGTTTGTGGTACCATGTATGGCTTGGAGAATCCCCAGACTTTCAACATGGTCCCTTAAGAATCTTGCTCAGATAACCTTAAATGCTAAGGCAGTATTCAGAAGGTGTCTTAAAAAAAAAAAAAAAAAAAAAAAAAAAAAAAAAGTTTGTGGTACCATGTATGGCTTGGAGAATCCCCAGACTTTCAACATGGTCCCTTAAGAATCTTGCTCAGATAACCTTAAATGCTAAGGCAGTATTCAGAAGGTGTCTTAAAAAAAAAAAAAAAAAAAAAAAAAAAAAAAAAGTTTGTGGTACCATGTATGGCTTGGAGAATCCCCAGACTTTCAACATGGTCCCTTAAGAATCTTGCTCAGATAACCTTAAATGCTAAGGCAGTATTCAGAAGGTGTCTTAAAAAAAAAAAAAAAAAAAAAAAAAAAAAAAAAAGTTTGTGGTACCATGTATGGCTTGGAGAATCCCCAGACTTTCAACATGGTCCCTTAAGAATCTTGCTCAGATAACCTTAAATGCTAAGGCAGTATTCAGAAGGTGTCAAAAAAAAAAAAAAAAAAAAAAAAAAAAAAAAGTTTGTGGTACCATGTATGGCTTGGAGAATCCCCAGACTTTCAACATGGTCCCTTAAGAATCTTGCTCAGATAACCTTAAATGCTAAGGCAGTATTCAGAAGGTGTCTTAAAAAAAAAAAAAAAAAAAAAAAAAAAAAAAAAAGTTTGTGGTACCATGTATGGCTTGGAGAATCCCCAGACTTTCAACATGGTCCCTTAAGAATCTTGCTCAGATAACCTTAAATGCTAAGGCAGTATTCAGAAGGTGTCTTAAAAAAAAAAAAAAAAAAAAAAAAAAAAAAAGTTTGTGGTACCATGTATGGCTTGGAGAATCCCCAGACTTTCAACATGGTCCCTTAAGAATCTTGCTCAGATAACCTTAAATGCTAAGGCAGTATTCAGAAGGTGTCTTAAAAAAAAAAAAAAAAAAAAAAAAAAAAAAAGTTTGTGGTACCATGTATGGCTTGGAGAATCCCCAGACTTTCAACATGGTCCCTTAAGAATCTTGCTCAGATAACCTTAAATGCTAAGGCAGTATTCAGAAGGTGTCTTAAAAAAAAAAAAAAAAAAAAAAAAAAAAAAGTTTGTGGTACCATGTATGGCTTGGAGAATCCCCAGACTTTCAACATGGTCCCTTAAGAATCTTGCTCAGATAACCTTAAATGCTAAGGCAGTATTCAGAAGGTGTCTTAAAAAAAAAAAAAAAAAAAAAAAAAAAAAAGTTTGTGGTACCATGTATGGCTTGGAGAATCCCCAGACTTTCAACATGGTCCCTTAAGAATCTTGCTCAGATAACCTTAAATGCTAAGGCAGTATTCAGAAGGTGTCTTAAAAAAAAAAAAAAAAAAAAAAAAAAAGTTTGTGGTACCATGTATGGCTTGGAGAATCCCCAGACTTTCAACATGGTCCCTTAAGAATCTTGCTCAGATAACCTTAAATGCTAAGGCAGTATTCAGAAGGTGTCTAAAAAAAAAAAAAAAAAAAAAAAAGTTTGTGGTACCATGTATGGCTTGGAGAATCCCCAGACTTTCAACATGGTCCCTTAAGAATCTTGCTCAGATAACCTTAAATGCTAAGGCAGTATTCAGAAGGTGTTAAAAAAAAAAAAAAAAAAAAAAAAAAAAAAGTTTGTGGTACCATGTATGGCTTGGAGAATCCCCAGACTTTCAACATGGTCCCTTAAGAATCTTGCTCAGATAACCTTAAATGCTAAGGCAGTATTCAGAAGGTGTCTTAAAAAAAAAAAAAAAAAAAAAAAAAAAAAAAAGTTTGTGGTACCATGTATGGCTTGGAGAATCCCCAGACTTTCAACATGGTCCCTTAAGAATCTTGCTCAGATAACCTTAAATGCTAAGGCAGTATTCAGAAGGTGTCTTAAAAAAAAAAAAAAAAAAAAAAAAAAAAAAAAGTTTGTGGTACCATGTATGGCTTGGAGAATCCCCAGACTTTCAACATGGTCCCTTAAGAATCTTGCTCAGATAACCTTAAATGCTAAGGCAGTATTCAGAAGGTGTCTTAAAAAAAAAAAAAAAAAAAAAAAAAAAAAAAAGTTTGTGGTACCATGTATGGCTTGGAGAATCCCCAGACTTTCAACATGGTCCCTTAAGAATCTTGCTCAGATAACCTTAAATGCTAAGGCAGTATTCAGAAGGTGTCTTAAAAAAAAAAAAAAAAAAAAAAAAAAAAAAAAGTTTGTGGTACCATGTATGGCTTGGAGAATCCCCAGACTTTCAACATGGTCCCTTAAGAATCTTGCTCAGATAACCTTAAATGCTAAGGCAGTATTCAGAAGGTGTCTTAAAAAAAAAAAAAAAAAAAAAAAAAAAAAAAAGTTTGTGGTACCATGTATGGCTTGGAGAATCCCCAGACTTTCAACATGGTCCCTTAAGAATCTTGCTCAGATAACCTTAAATGCTAAGGCAGTATTCAGAAGGTGTCTAAAAAAAAAAAAAAAAAAAAAAAAAAAAAAAAGTTTGTGGTACCATGTATGGCTTGGAGAATCCCCAGACTTTCAACATGGTCCCTTAAGAATCTTGCTCAGATAACCTTAAATGCTAAGGCAGTATTCAGAAGGTGTCAAAAAAAAAAAAAAAAAAAAAAAAAAAAAGTTTGTGGTACCATGTATGGCTTGGAGAATCCCCAGACTTTCAACATGGTCCCTTAAGAATCTTGCTCAGATAACCTTAAATGCTAAGGCAGTATTCAGAAGGTGTCTTAAAAAAAAAAAAAAAAAAAAAAAAAAGTTTGTGGTACCATGTATGGCTTGGAGAATCCCCAGACTTTCAACATGGTCCCTTAAGAATCTTGCTCAGATAACCTTAAATGCTAAGGCAGTATTCAGAAGGTGTCAAAAAAAAAAAAAAAAAAAAAAAAAAAAGTTTGTGGTACCATGTATGGCTTGGAGAATCCCCAGACTTTCAACATGGTCCCTTAAGAATCTTGCTCAGATAACCTTAAATGCTAAGGCAGTATTCAGAAGGTGTCTTAAAAAAAAAAAAAAAAAAAAAAAAAAAAAAAGTTTGTGGTACCATGTATGGCTTGGAGAATCCCCAGACTTTCAACATGGTCCCTTAAGAATCTTGCTCAGATAACCTTAAATGCTAAGGCAGTATTCAGAAGGTGTCTTAAAAAAAAAAAAAAAAAAAAAAAAAAAAAAAAAGTTTGTGGTACCATGTATGGCTTGGAGAATCCCCAGACTTTCAACATGGTCCCTTAAGAATCTTGCTCAGATAACCTTAAATGCTAAGGCAGTATTCAGAAGGTGTCTTAAAAAAAAAAAAAAAAAAAAAAAAAAAAAAAAAAAAGTTTGTGGTACCATGTATGGCTTGGAGAATCCCCAGACTTTCAACATGGTCCCTTAAGAATCTTGCTCAGATAACCTTAAATGCTAAGGCAGTATTCAGAAGGTGTCTTAAAAAAAAAAAAAAAAAAAAAAAAAAAAAAAGTTTGTGGTACCATGTATGGCTTGGAGAATCCCCAGACTTTCAACATGGTCCCTTAAGAATCTTGCTCAGATAACCTTAAATGCTAAGGCAGTATTCAGAAGGTGTCTTAAAAAAAAAAAAAAAAAAAAAAAAAAAAAAAGTTTGTGGTACCATGTATGGCTTGGAGAATCCCCAGACTTTCAACATGGTCCCTTAAGAATCTTGCTCAGATAACCTTAAATGCTAAGGCAGTATTCAGAAGGTGTCAAAAAAAAAAAAAAAAAAAAAAAAAAAAAAAAAAAGTTTGTGGTACCATGTATGGCTTGGAGAATCCCCAGACTTTCAACATGGTCCCTTAAGAATCTTGCTCAGATAACCTTAAATGCTAAGGCAGTATTCAGAAGGTGTCTTAAAAAAAAAAAAAAAAAAAAAAAAAAAAAAAAAGTTTGTGGTACCATGTATGGCTTGGAGAATCCCCAGACTTTCAACATGGTCCCTTAAGAATCTTGCTCAGATAACCTTAAATGCTAAGGCAGTATTCAGAAGGTGTCTTAAAAAAAAAAAAAAAAAAAAAAAAAAAAAAAAAAAGTTTGTGGTACCATGTATGGCTTGGAGAATCCCCAGACTTTCAACATGGTCCCTTAAGAATCTTGCTCAGATAACCTTAAATGCTAAGGCAGTATTCAGAAGGTGTCAAAAAAAAAAAAAAAAAAAAAAAAAAAAAAAAGTTTGTGGTACCATGTATGGCTTGGAGAATCCCCAGACTTTCAACATGGTCCCTTAAGAATCTTGCTCAGATAACCTTAAATGCTAAGGCAGTATTCAGAAGGTGTCTTCAAAAAAAAAAAAAAAAAAAAAAAAAAAAAAAAAAAGTTTGTGGTACCATGTATGGCTTGGAGAATCCCCAGACTTTCAACATGGTCCCTTAAGAATCTTGCTCAGATAACCTTAAATGCTAAGGCAGTATTCAGAAGGTGTCTTAAAAAAAAAAAAAAAAAAAAAAAAAAAAAAAAAAAGTTTGTGGTACCATGTATGGCTTGGAGAATCCCCAGACTTTCAACATGGTCCCTTAAGAATCTTGCTCAGATAACCTTAAATGCTAAGGCAGTATTCAGAAGGTGTCTAAAAAAAAAAAAAAAAAAAAAAAAAAAAAAAAAAAGTTTGTGGTACCATGTATGGCTTGGAGAATCCCCAGACTTTCAACATGGTCCCTTAAGAATCTTGCTCAGATAACCTTAAATGCTAAGGCAGTATTCAGAAGGTGTCTTAAAAAAAAAAAAAAAAAAAAAAAAAAAAAAAAAGTTTGTGGTACCATGTATGGCTTGGAGAATCCCCAGACTTTCAACATGGTCCCTTAAGAATCTTGCTCAGATAACCTTAAATGCTAAGGCAGTATTCAGAAGGTGTCTTCAAAAAAAAAAAAAAAAAAAAAAAAAAAAAGTTTGTGGTACCATGTATGGCTTGGAGAATCCCCAGACTTTCAACATGGTCCCTTAAGAATCTTGCTCAGATAACCTTAAATGCTAAGGCAGTATTCAGAAGGTGTCTTAAAAAAAAAAAAAAAAAAAAAAAAAAAAGTTTGTGGTACCATGTATGGCTTGGAGAATCCCCAGACTTTCAACATGGTCCCTTAAGAATCTTGCTCAGATAACCTTAAATGCTAAGGCAGTATTCAGAAGGTGTCTTAAAAAAAAAAAAAAAAAAAAAAAAAAAAAGTTTGTGGTACCATGTATGGCTTGGAGAATCCCCAGACTTTCAACATGGTCCCTTAAGAATCTTGCTCAGATAACCTTAAATGCTAAGGCAGTATTCAGAAGGTGTCTTAAAAAAAAAAAAAAAAAAAAAAAAAAAAAAAGTTTGTGGTACCATGTATGGCTTGGAGAATCCCCAGACTTTCAACATGGTCCCTTAAGAATCTTGCTCAGATAACCTTAAATGCTAAGGCAGTATTCAGAAGGTGTCTTAAAAAAAAAAAAAAAAAAAAAAAAAGTTTGTGGTACCATGTATGGCTTGGAGAATCCCCAGACTTTCAACATGGTCCCTTAAGAATCTTGCTCAGATAACCTTAAATGCTAAGGCAGTATTCAGAAGGTGTCTTAAAAAAAAAAAAAAAAAAAAAAAAAAAAAAAAGTTTGTGGTACCATGTATGGCTTGGAGAATCCCCAGACTTTCAACATGGTCCCTTAAGAATCTTGCTCAGATAACCTTAAATGCTAAGGCAGTATTCAGAAGGTGTCTTAAAAAAAAAAAAAAAAAAAAAAAAAAAAAAAGTTTGTGGTACCATGTATGGCTTGGAGAATCCCCAGACTTTCAACATGGTCCCTTAAGAATCTTGCTCAGATAACCTTAAATGCTAAGGCAGTATTCAGAAGGTGTCTTAAAAAAAAAAAAAAAAAAAAAAAAAAAAAAAAAGTTTGTGGTACCATGTATGGCTTGGAGAATCCCCAGACTTTCAACATGGTCCCTTAAGAATCTTGCTCAGATAACCTTAAATGCTAAGGCAGTATTCAGAAGGTGTTAAAAAAAAAAAAAAAAAAAAAAAAAAAAAAAAAGTTTGTGGTACCATGTATGGCTTGGAGAATCCCCAGACTTTCAACATGGTCCCTTAAGAATCTTGCTCAGATAACCTTAAATGCTAAGGCAGTATTCAGAAGGTGTCTTAAAAAAAAAAAAAAAAAAAAAAAAAAAAAAAAAGTTTGTGGTACCATGTATGGCTTGGAGAATCCCCAGACTTTCAACATGGTCCCTTAAGAATCTTGCTCAGATAACCTTAAATGCTAAGGCAGTATTCAGAAGGTGTCAAAAAAAAAAAAAAAAAAAAAAAAAAGTTTGTGGTACCATGTATGGCTTGGAGAATCCCCAGACTTTCAACATGGTCCCTTAAGAATCTTGCTCAGATAACCTTAAATGCTAAGGCAGTATTCAGAAGGTGTCTTAAAAAAAAAAAAAAAAAAAAAAAAGTTTGTGGTACCATGTATGGCTTGGAGAATCCCCAGACTTTCAACATGGTCCCTTAAGAATCTTGCTCAGATAACCTTAAATGCTAAGGCAGTATTCAGAAGGTGTCAAAAAAAAAAAAAAAAAAAAAAAAGTTTGTGGTACCATGTATGGCTTGGAGAATCCCCAGACTTTCAACATGGTCCCTTAAGAATCTTGCTCAGATAACCTTAAATGCTAAGGCAGTATTCAGAAGGTGTCTTAAAAAAAAAAAAAAAAAAAAAAAAAAAAAAGTTTGTGGTACCATGTATGGCTTGGAGAATCCCCAGACTTTCAACATGGTCCCTTAAGAATCTTGCTCAGATAACCTTAAATGCTAAGGCAGTATTCAGAAGGTGTCTTAAAAAAAAAAAAAAAAAAAAAAAAAAAAAAAAGTTTGTGGTACCATGTATGGCTTGGAGAATCCCCAGACTTTCAACATGGTCCCTTAAGAATCTTGCTCAGATAACCTTAAATGCTAAGGCAGTATTCAGAAGGTGTCTTAAAAAAAAAAAAAAAAAAAAAAAAAAAAAAAAGTTTGTGGTACCATGTATGGCTTGGAGAATCCCCAGACTTTCAACATGGTCCCTTAAGAATCTTGCTCAGATAACCTTAAATGCTAAGGCAGTATTCAGAAGGTGTCAAAAAAAAAAAAAAAAAAAAAAAAAAAAAGTTTGTGGTACCATGTATGGCTTGGAGAATCCCCAGACTTTCAACATGGTCCCTTAAGAATCTTGCTCAGATAACCTTAAATGCTAAGGCAGTATTCAGAAGGTGTCTAAAAAAAAAAAAAAAAAAAAAAAAAAAAGTTTGTGGTACCATGTATGGCTTGGAGAATCCCCAGACTTTCAACATGGTCCCTTAAGAATCTTGCTCAGATAACCTTAAATGCTAAGGCAGTATTCAGAAGGTGTCTAAAAAAAAAAAAAAAAAAAAAAAAAAAAGTTTGTGGTACCATGTATGGCTTGGAGAATCCCCAGACTTTCAACATGGTCCCTTAAGAATCTTGCTCAGATAACCTTAAATGCTAAGGCAGTATTCAGAAGGTGTCTTAAAAAAAAAAAAAAAAAAAAAAAAAAAAAAAAAAGTTTGTGGTACCATGTATGGCTTGGAGAATCCCCAGACTTTCAACATGGTCCCTTAAGAATCTTGCTCAGATAACCTTAAATGCTAAGGCAGTATTCAGAAGGTGTCTTAAAAAAAAAAAAAAAAAAAAAAAAAAAAAAAAAAAGTTTGTGGTACCATGTATGGCTTGGAGAATCCCCAGACTTTCAACATGGTCCCTTAAGAATCTTGCTCAGATAACCTTAAATGCTAAGGCAGTATTCAGAAGGTGTCTTCAAAAAAAAAAAAAAAAAAAAAAAAAAAAAGTTTGTGGTACCATGTATGGCTTGGAGAATCCCCAGACTTTCAACATGGTCCCTTAAGAATCTTGCTCAGATAACCTTAAATGCTAAGGCAGTATTCAGAAGGTGTCTTCAAAAAAAAAAAAAAAAAAAAAAAAAAAAAAAAAAAAAGTTTGTGGTACCATGTATGGCTTGGAGAATCCCCAGACTTTCAACATGGTCCCTTAAGAATCTTGCTCAGATAACCTTAAATGCTAAGGCAGTATTCAGAAGGTGTCTAAAAAAAAAAAAAAAAAAAAAAAAAAAAAAAAAAAAAAGTTTGTGGTACCATGTATGGCTTGGAGAATCCCCAGACTTTCAACATGGTCCCTTAAGAATCTTGCTCAGATAACCTTAAATGCTAAGGCAGTATTCAGAAGGTGTCAAAAAAAAAAAAAAAAAAAAAAAAAAAAAAAAGTTTGTGGTACCATGTATGGCTTGGAGAATCCCCAGACTTTCAACATGGTCCCTTAAGAATCTTGCTCAGATAACCTTAAATGCTAAGGCAGTATTCAGAAGGTGTCTTAAAAAAAAAAAAAAAAAAAAAAAAAAAAAAAAGTTTGTGGTACCATGTATGGCTTGGAGAATCCCCAGACTTTCAACATGGTCCCTTAAGAATCTTGCTCAGATAACCTTAAATGCTAAGGCAGTATTCAGAAGGTGTCTAAAAAAAAAAAAAAAAAAAAAAAAAAAAAAAAGTTTGTGGTACCATGTATGGCTTGGAGAATCCCCAGACTTTCAACATGGTCCCTTAAGAATCTTGCTCAGATAACCTTAAATGCTAAGGCAGTATTCAGAAGGTGTCAAAAAAAAAAAAAAAAAAAAAAAAAAAAAAAAGTTTGTGGTACCATGTATGGCTTGGAGAATCCCCAGACTTTCAACATGGTCCCTTAAGAATCTTGCTCAGATAACCTTAAATGCTAAGGCAGTATTCAGAAGGTGTCTTAAAAAAAAAAAAAAAAAAAAAAAAAAAAAAAAAAGTTTGTGGTACCATGTATGGCTTGGAGAATCCCCAGACTTTCAACATGGTCCCTTAAGAATCTTGCTCAGATAACCTTAAATGCTAAGGCAGTATTCAGAAGGTGTCTTAAAAAAAAAAAAAAAAAAAAAAAAAAAAAAAAAAAGTTTGTGGTACCATGTATGGCTTGGAGAATCCCCAGACTTTCAACATGGTCCCTTAAGAATCTTGCTCAGATAACCTTAAATGCTAAGGCAGTATTCAGAAGGTGTCTTAAAAAAAAAAAAAAAAAAAAAAAAAAAAAAAAAAAAAAAAGTTTGTGGTACCATGTATGGCTTGGAGAATCCCCAGACTTTCAACATGGTCCCTTAAGAATCTTGCTCAGATAACCTTAAATGCTAAGGCAGTATTCAGAAGGTGTCTTAAAAAAAAAAAAAAAAAAAAAAAAAAAAAAAAAAGTTTGTGGTACCATGTATGGCTTGGAGAATCCCCAGACTTTCAACATGGTCCCTTAAGAATCTTGCTCAGATAACCTTAAATGCTAAGGCAGTATTCAGAAGGTGTCTTAAAAAAAAAAAAAAAAAAAAAAAAAAAAAAAAAAAAGTTTGTGGTACCATGTATGGCTTGGAGAATCCCCAGACTTTCAACATGGTCCCTTAAGAATCTTGCTCAGATAACCTTAAATGCTAAGGCAGTATTCAGAAGGTGTCTTAAAAAAAAAAAAAAAAAAAAAAAAAAAAAAAAAAAAAGTTTGTGGTACCATGTATGGCTTGGAGAATCCCCAGACTTTCAACATGGTCCCTTAAGAATCTTGCTCAGATAACCTTAAATGCTAAGGCAGTATTCAGAAGGTGTCTAAAAAAAAAAAAAAAAAAAAAAAAAAAAAAGTTTGTGGTACCATGTATGGCTTGGAGAATCCCCAGACTTTCAACATGGTCCCTTAAGAATCTTGCTCAGATAACCTTAAATGCTAAGGCAGTATTCAGAAGGTGTCTTAAAAAAAAAAAAAAAAAAAAAAAAAAAAAAAAAAGTTTGTGGTACCATGTATGGCTTGGAGAATCCCCAGACTTTCAACATGGTCCCTTAAGAATCTTGCTCAGATAACCTTAAATGCTAAGGCAGTATTCAGAAGGTGTCTTAAAAAAAAAAAAAAAAAAAAAAAAAAAAAAAAGTTTGTGGTACCATGTATGGCTTGGAGAATCCCCAGACTTTCAACATGGTCCCTTAAGAATCTTGCTCAGATAACCTTAAATGCTAAGGCAGTATTCAGAAGGTGTCTTAAAAAAAAAAAAAAAAAAAAAAAAAAAAAAAGTTTGTGGTACCATGTATGGCTTGGAGAATCCCCAGACTTTCAACATGGTCCCTTAAGAATCTTGCTCAGATAACCTTAAATGCTAAGGCAGTATTCAGAAGGTGTCTAAAAAAAAAAAAAAAAAAAAAAAAAAAAAGTTTGTGGTACCATGTATGGCTTGGAGAATCCCCAGACTTTCAACATGGTCCCTTAAGAATCTTGCTCAGATAACCTTAAATGCTAAGGCAGTATTCAGAAGGTGTCAAAAAAAAAAAAAAAAAAAAAAAAAAAAAAAAAAGTTTGTGGTACCATGTATGGCTTGGAGAATCCCCAGACTTTCAACATGGTCCCTTAAGAATCTTGCTCAGATAACCTTAAATGCTAAGGCAGTATTCAGAAGGTGTCTTAAAAAAAAAAAAAAAAAAAAAAAAAAAAAAAAAAAGTTTGTGGTACCATGTATGGCTTGGAGAATCCCCAGACTTTCAACATGGTCCCTTAAGAATCTTGCTCAGATAACCTTAAATGCTAAGGCAGTATTCAGAAGGTGTCTAAAAAAAAAAAAAAAAAAAAAAAAAAGTTTGTGGTACCATGTATGGCTTGGAGAATCCCCAGACTTTCAACATGGTCCCTTAAGAATCTTGCTCAGATAACCTTAAATGCTAAGGCAGTATTCAGAAGGTGTCTTAAAAAAAAAAAAAAAAAAAAAAAAAAAAAAGTTTGTGGTACCATGTATGGCTTGGAGAATCCCCAGACTTTCAACATGGTCCCTTAAGAATCTTGCTCAGATAACCTTAAATGCTAAGGCAGTATTCAGAAGGTGTCTAAAAAAAAAAAAAAAAAAAAAAAAAAAAAAAAGTTTGTGGTACCATGTATGGCTTGGAGAATCCCCAGACTTTCAACATGGTCCCTTAAGAATCTTGCTCAGATAACCTTAAATGCTAAGGCAGTATTCAGAAGGTGTCAAAAAAAAAAAAAAAAAAAAAAAAAAAAAAAAGTTTGTGGTACCATGTATGGCTTGGAGAATCCCCAGACTTTCAACATGGTCCCTTAAGAATCTTGCTCAGATAACCTTAAATGCTAAGGCAGTATTCAGAAGGTGTCTTAAAAAAAAAAAAAAAAAAAAAAAAAAAAAAGTTTGTGGTACCATGTATGGCTTGGAGAATCCCCAGACTTTCAACATGGTCCCTTAAGAATCTTGCTCAGATAACCTTAAATGCTAAGGCAGTATTCAGAAGGTGTCTTAAAAAAAAAAAAAAAAAAAAAAAAAAAAAAAAGTTTGTGGTACCATGTATGGCTTGGAGAATCCCCAGACTTTCAACATGGTCCCTTAAGAATCTTGCTCAGATAACCTTAAATGCTAAGGCAGTATTCAGAAGGTGTCTTCAAAAAAAAAAAAAAAAAAAAAAAAAAAAAAAAGTTTGTGGTACCATGTATGGCTTGGAGAATCCCCAGACTTTCAACATGGTCCCTTAAGAATCTTGCTCAGATAACCTTAAATGCTAAGGCAGTATTCAGAAGGTGTCTTAAAAAAAAAAAAAAAAAAAAAAAAAAAAAAAGTTTGTGGTACCATGTATGGCTTGGAGAATCCCCAGACTTTCAACATGGTCCCTTAAGAATCTTGCTCAGATAACCTTAAATGCTAAGGCAGTATTCAGAAGGTGTCTTAAAAAAAAAAAAAAAAAAAAAAAAAAAAAAAAAAAAGTTTGTGGTACCATGTATGGCTTGGAGAATCCCCAGACTTTCAACATGGTCCCTTAAGAATCTTGCTCAGATAACCTTAAATGCTAAGGCAGTATTCAGAAGGTGTCTTCAAAAAAAAAAAAAAAAAAAAAAAAAAAAAAAAAAAAAAAAAAAGTTTGTGGTACCATGTATGGCTTGGAGAATCCCCAGACTTTCAACATGGTCCCTTAAGAATCTTGCTCAGATAACCTTAAATGCTAAGGCAGTATTCAGAAG
>NC_090737.1:6779152-6789152 GCF_036898095.1 Palaemon carinicauda
ATTAGGAGAATTAAGGACATGGAATTCCCCATCAAGATATTATGCTTGGAAGCTCGGTCAATCAATTCTATAGATCTATAAGCTCTACAGACCTGGGACTTATGGGGAACCGTGAATTACTGGAAACCCCCAGATTTACAGGAATACCCAGGTAAATACTGGAATTCCCTTGGAAATTACTGAAATCCCCTACAATATCACTGCAAACCCTTAGAAATCGATAACTAATATTTCTTTTTATTCATTTACATTATTTTCTTAGTAAAATAATTGAATGAAATGTGTATCTTAAAGCATTTTTCTATATACCCTTTGTACAATATATAAAAGGATACAAAAGTGTACAGAACCTAACAAACCCACCTAACCTAACCTAGTAGTTCCCAGGTCACAACCCCTAGCCGGGGGCAAGCCCCAGGACCCCCTTTCCACGTCACAACCCCTAGCCGGGGGCGGACTCCGTTCCCAGGTCACAAACCTTAAAGTCACAACCCTTGCAAATAGATAAAAAAAAAATATAAATGCTAAAAACATAAAAATAACGTATTTTAATAAAAACACATATTTCTCGATTTCTAAGGGTTTGCAGTGATATTGTAGGGGATTTCGGTCATTTTCAAGGGGATTCCAGTATTTACCTGAGGATTCCAGTAAATCCGGGGGATTCCAGGAATTCGAGGTACCAGGACTTATGCTACAAATTAACGCAATGGTTCACATGGCAAAAAGGGATACACTAAATGACACTAAAACATTTTCTAATCATAACAAGAGACAATTTTCATCCCACAGAAACACTACTTTGATGGAAAGTTAAATCTAAAATAAGAAAGTGATATAATAATTTTTCTATCATAAGGCTGAAGGACAGACATACTCACTGGAAATTTGAGGCGAGGAATTGAGAGTGGAATCATTTTTGTAGCTTTTCAATTGGTCTGTAGAAATCAAAATCCGAAATCAAATCATTGTTTTCTAATCTTAGGTAGTGCCATAGCCTCTGTACTATGGTCTTCCACTGTCTTGGGTTAGAATTCTCTTGCTTGAGGGTACACTCGGGCACACTATTCTATCTTTTTTCTCTTCCTCTTGACTTGTTAGTTTTTATAGTTTATGTAGGAGATATTTATTTTAATGTCACTCTTCTTAAAATATCTTATTTTTCCTTGTTTCCCTTCCTCACTGGGCTATTTTCCATGTTGGAGGCCCCGGGTTCATAGCATCTTGCTTTTCCAACTAGAGTTATAGCTTAGCACGTAATAATAATAATCATAACTAGTAAGCACATATTGCAAGAATTTGTGGTTGAAGGAATAGATTAAACACGGTCTTTTTATTTTGTGTCCAGTAAACATTTAGTTCCAAACTCTTGCATGAACTACGCCCACAGACTGCAATGCACATTTTTACCATTTTATTTTCTTATTCCCCTCCGCTTTTAATGTTCACCAAACCACTATTCACAATAGCTTCTGCAATCTGCATTTGTTTTTCTTGATACGGTCAATTTCAAAAGTTACCATTAAAAGAGACTCCTTTAACAGATTGACTTTTGTATTGTAAGGACATTGTCTTACCCGCCGTGTTTCCTCCCCCTGGATTCTTTTCTGATAACTGTAACTTTATTAATATTTTTGTATCACGATGTTGCGCTCTTTGAGAGCTTTATTTTCATGTATAATAATGTATATTTCATTTGGCTACCGCCGCCTTGATTTATTTTGAATGAAAATACAAATGATTTGGTGGTTGGGAATTTTTTCCTCCTGGTGTACTTATCCGTCCCCAACTCTGTAATATAGTGACCGTTGCATGTTCAGTAAATTGTCAGACTCTTTGCTCGCCTTGTTGTCCTCACAGTATCTTTTATGCTACAGAATTCTTTTGACTTTGGCAAAAATAACAACTACATCAACGTTTGGTATTTTTCTTTAAAGATTAACTCGACTTTAGATCACTATGTCATCTGCTAGATCGTCACTTAATATAAGCTGATTTTATGGCTCCAGGTCGTTTAGATCAACTAGATACTTTATCTCAACTTGTTTCCTTTCCTCACTGGGCTATTTTCCCTGTTGGGGCCCCTGGGCCCATAGCATCCTGCTTTTCCAACTAGGGTTGTCTATAGATCTAACTAGGGAAGTTTATAGATCTTAGTAAATAATAATAATAATTAATAATAATAATAACTAAAATATCACTATGGTGCTTGGGACTCAACTCTTCGGACTCGAAGTTCTGCTCTGGAATAATAGCTTTGGTCTCTTGATGTAAACAAACACAAATCTTGATCTTAAAAAGCGAAAACCAATCTGAATTACACCACAACACGCGAACACACGTATGCACACTTCTAAACGTATTAGATAAATCATACGCCAAACGTGACTTGAAAAACTTTTCTCTCTTTGCACCAGACGGGCTGTGAAATTAGAGTTGCCAGGTTGGTCTTTTTCAGGCCAAAAAAACCCTCAAATTTGACCTTTTATTAATTGGTTGTCCTTTAGTAACATCATGAAAAAAGCCGGACCTTGAATACTATATAGTTGGCCTTTTTTTCTAATGGGTTGGTCTTTTAAAGCTAAGGTTAATCTGAAGTTGGCATTTTCTCATTTACAAATTCTGGCAACTATGGGTCACGTGATAGATCCCGTGACGTAGTTCAAAGAGAATTTTCTTTGGACGTTGATTGGTTAAGAACACTATTGGTAAAGTGCCCGTAAGACGAAAGGAAATAAAAAAAACTGCTCAGAATGGGAATGGCGCGCGCCAAACAAAACAAGAACTTATCGTTAGAGTCCATAAGTACGTGTTTCAAATATCTTTAGGGGAAATAGTTCTAAAGAAAATGGAATAAAAACACCTAACAGGGCAGTTCAGTAACGACCAAATGGTTAAATCTTCCACTCGCAGGTATTCTTTTATATTTCTCCATTTTTCATAATGAAATTGAGTCCTTTTGCATTATCTTAAGATATAATATAAGACTTTTAGTGTATAATAAAATTCTTCAAGAGACTACGGTCCTTCTGCTGTATGGGACCGGAAAAGCAGCCATCAAAGTAAGTAAAGGGAATATAAATTGCTTCCAGTACAGTACATAATGAGAATGAAATATATAAAAGTAAAATAGAATTGTCTCTACCAAAAGACAATGGTATTGTTGTTCTTGTTATTTCGATGAAATTTTCAAGCTAGGATTCGAATTATTTATAATATTAATAGTACAATTACACTTCATTCATGCAAGACTATTATTATTATTATTATTATTATTATTATTATTATTATTACCTTCTAAGTAACACCCCTAGTTGGAAAAACAGGATGCTAAAAGCCCAGAGGCTCCAACGGGGAAAATAGCACAGAGAGGAAAGGGAATGAGGAAAAATAAAACATTTTAAGAACAGTAATGGGGAATGTTCAGGCACGACGAGGAAAGACTATGGTGATAAACATTCGATATTCATATCTAAAGATAAGGGAATTATATAAATAATTTTCCTGAATATTCGTGCACGGTACAATCTCTCTCTCTCTCTCTCTCTCTCTCTCTCTCTCTCTCTCTCTCTCTCTCTCTCTCTATATATATATATATACATATATATATATATATATATATATATATATATATATATATATATATATATATATATATATATACTGTATATACATATATATATCTATAAATATACAAATATAAATAAATATACATTATATATGTATATACAGTATATATATATATATATATATATATATATATATATATATATATATATATATATGTATATATATACATGTATATATATATATATATATATATATATATATATATATATATATCTAAATATACATATATGTACATATATATACATATATATATATATATATATATATATATATATATATATATATATATATATATGTATACATATATATCTATAAATATACATATATATATATATATACATACTTAATATATATCCATATAGAGTATATATACACACACACACACACATATATATATATATATATATATATATATATATATATATATATATATATATATATATATATATACATGCGTGTGTGTGTAGTATTTTTGTTTAACTCTAATTAATTGTGAAGAAAGTGTAATATATAGAGAGATATATTGGCAAAACTTTATGATATGGAAAGTTTATCAATTAAACTTTGGGAGAAGAATTGTTGCTTAACTTTTGATATTTGCTGACTACTCTCCGAAAGACGTGATGACACTACTATAAGTAAACAACAACAAGAAAAAAATAAAAATATTATTACAAGGACGGAAATAGATAATCAAATATTCTTATATCAAATATTATCTAACTCTATTCCTGATATCTCAGTATTATCATTATTGTTATAGTTATTATTATATTTATTGTCATTGTTATTATTATTATTATTATTATTATTATTATTATTATTATTTCCACTGATGGAGCCCTTGGGCTTATAGCATCCTGTTTTTCCAAGTAGGGTTGTAGCTTAGCAAGTAGTAATGACAATAATAATCAGTTCTGCACAAGTAGGCTACCTATTATGACACAGAGTTTATGCAAATTACTCTCTGATACATCTCCCTTGTGTATTTTGGGCTAAAGTAAATTGCAGTGAAATAAAATCAAATAAAACTGAAGAAATAGCGTTAGTGATTAGGGTTCTAAAATCTTTAACAATATAAACAACATCAATGATAATAATAATAATAATAATAATAATAATAATAATAATCATAATAACGATAACGGTAACGATAATGGTTACGATTATGATAATGATAACGATAATAAGCAGGATGATAATAATAATAATAATGATAACAACAACAACAACAACAATAATAATAACAATAACAATAATAATAATAATAATAATAACAATAATAATAATAATGATAATACTAATACTAATAATAATAACTAAAACATTAATAATAATAATAATAATAATAATAATAATAATAATGTGTACCATAAATTCCCTCTTCAGAGTTTCTTGCTAATTAGCACTACGATAAAAATAAAGGAATCAATTTCCAGGTAAGCAAAAAAAAAAAAAAAAAAAAAAAAAAAAAAACCTCCGATATGCAATCTAAATGATTTATCATAACTCCCTCAATTCATATGAGAGAGAGAGAGAGAGAGAGAGAGAGAGAGAGAGAGAGAGAGAGAGAGAGAGAGAGAGATAGAGAGAGAGAGGATAAATAAATTTTGAAGAGTAGAGTTAAAAGTGAATAAACAGGAGTTAATTAACTTTTCATGTTAAAGTTAACAATGAAATGAGTCGGTCATCATCATCATCATCATCATCTCCTCCTCCTTCCCCTACGCTTATTAACACAAGGGCCTCGGTTAAATTTCGCCAGCCGTCTCTATCTTGAGCTTTTAATTGAACAGTTTGGCTCTACAAGGCACTAGAAGAGTTGGAAGACACAGGCCTACATGGCTGAGGACTATGAAGCGTGAAGTAGAAGATGATGAATGGAGAATTAAGTATCTGTTGAAGCCACATTCAATTAGCGAAACATGTTTAAAAGTTTAAAGACAACTCATGAATGGCAGGGGCAAGGGACAATGACATTGTCCTATCGAGCTGGATAATGCCTTAGACACTGACCATATATACATATGATCAGCACTTGAGCCCTCTCTCCACCCAAGCTAGGACCATGGAGGGCCAAGAAATGGCTGCTGATAAGTTAGCAGATAGACCTATAGGATCCCCCAAACCTCACAAGGATGGTGAGGTTGCAGAGACCTAATAAACTAACTAGTTTGAGCTGGATTCGAACCCCAGTGTGGCGTTCATACGTAATGAAAAACATCCTTGCAATGTTTAGCAATAAGAAAAGTATAGTCTATTAGAGCATGTGGTGGCCTATTGGACACGTCCCTGTCTGGTGATCTGCTGGACGGGAGATCGAGTCCCTTCAAAACTCGATATTTTCTTGTGGTGTCTGCAACCTCACCATCCTTGTGAGCTAAGGATGGGGGGCTTTTGTGGGAGGCTTTCAGTCTATCTGCCAATTCATCAGCGGCCATTGCCTGGTCTTCCCTGGTCCTAGCTTGGGTGGAGAGGGGGCGTGGACGCTGATATGTATATATGGTCAATCTCTAGAGCATTGTCCTGTCCCTAGGGCAATGCAGCTATCCCTTGCCTCTGCTAATCACGAGCAACTGTTTAAAAACTTCTAAAATAACACCGGGTAAAACACCAGATAATGGATTGAGAAAATGGAAACAGACAACAATTTCTAAAGATGCGCTAAGAACTCTGATCTTGTGTTACTCTTTCAATATAAAATAGTAAAACCTTCATATATCTCTTAAGTACCGTGATACCATCCACTGTCTTGGGTTAGAGTTCTCTTGCTTGAGGGTACACTCGGACACACTAATCTATCTTATTTCTCTCCCTCTTGTTTTGATAAGGTTTTATAATTCATAAAGGAGATGCTTATTTTAATGTTACAGTTCTTAAAATATATCATTCTTCATTGCTTCATTTCCTCACCGAGCTATATTCCTTTTGGAGCCCCTGGGCTTATATTATCCTGCTTGTCCAACTAGGGTTGTAGCTTGGCAATTAATAATAATAATAATAATAATAATAATAATAATAATAATAATAATAATAATAATAATGTTAATGAAAAAGGTAATAATAATAATAACAATAATAATAATAATAATAATATTAATGAAAAAGGTAATAATAATAATAATAATAATAATAATAATAATAATAATAAAAGTAATAACAATAACAACCGATGAAGCAACGTTACACAATATAAAACAAACCGATAAATCAAATCCCCTGGAGAACAACTGTTCACATTATACCCATTATTTGAACCCGAAACCCGAGAAGGTAAAATGGGGACTCTATCAATTTCCGGGGAATCAAAAAGCCAATCGTTGGAAAATGTTTGGTGCAATATTCGCTGTGACCTTTGACGAGTTATATCATATTGCCCAGTGAAATGATTTCCGTTTTAGTATGATTTGATGTTTTGCTCAATTGAACATATTCAGTATGCACAGCTGGTCTTTGCATTTGCTGTTCAGTGGCTACTTTCCTCTTGGTAAGGGTAGAAGAGACTCTTTAGCTATGGTAAAAGTAGGTAGGTAGTAGGTTAGCCAGGGCACTAGCCACTCGTTGAGATACTACCGCTGGAGAGTTATGGGGTCCTTTGACTGGCCAGACAGTGCTACATTGGATCCTTCTCTCTGGGTACGGTTCATTCTCCCTTTACCTACACATACACTTAATATTCTGGCCTATTCTTTACATATTCTCTTCCGTCTTCATTTATCTGACAACACCGAGATTACCCAAAAATTCTTTTTCTAATAAAAAAATTTAACAAACCAAGAGGAAGAGAAATAAGATATAATAGTGTGCCCGAGTGTATCCTCAAGCAAGAGAACTGTAACCCAAGACAGTGGAAGACCATGGTACAGAGGCTATGGCACTACCCAAAACTAGAAAACAATGGTTTGATTTTGGAGTGGCCTTCTCCTAGAAGAGTTGCTTACCATAGCTAAAGACTCTCCTCTACCTTTACAAAGAGAAAAGTAGCCACTGAACAATTACAGTGGAGTAACCCCTTGGATGAAGAAGAATTGTTTGGTAATCTGTGTTGTCAGGTATACAGTATGTGGACATAGGAGAAGATGTAAAGAATAGCCCAGACTATTCGGTGTGTGTGTCTGTGTGTGTATAGGCAAGGGGAAAATGAACCGTAACCAGAGAGAAGGATCCAATGTAGTAATGCCTGCCAGTCAAAGGACCCCATAACTCTCTAGCGGTAAATTAATGGATGGGTATAAAAAATTGATGTGAAATTAGTAGATTCGTAAAAGCACTTCACACAATTACTTTTAATAGTAATTAATAGTTTGATATATCCGTTAAGAAAGTCAACATATAGATGTGAATTGCTTAAGAAAAGGGAGATTGGTTGATTGATTTGAGGTTTTCTGACATCCTGACATCTAAGGTCATTGACGCCGATATCGTTTATTGTAAATAAAGAATAAAGGAATATTCAATTAAAACCATAAAAGCAAAGATGTCATTTAAAAAGTTAAATAGCTTTCAGAAGACTTCCTTCTGAAATAAAGCTAAAAATACCAATATAGTCAATTCTTTTTAATGAGGCAGATTTGCACCGACTCGCAGGGGTGCCCTTTTAGCTCGGTAAAGTTTCCTGATCGCTAATTGGTTGGACAAGATAATTCTAACCAATCAGATAGCAGGAAACTTTTTCCGAGCTAAAATGGCACCTCTGCGAGTCAGTACAAATGCGTCTCATTAAAAAGTAAATTGAGTATAGTATGGTACGACACATCGTGTCCGAGAATCTTGGCAAGGATGAACCTGCCATCCTTACCTCAAAGGGAAAAACTCAATATGTGATAAGAGATCAGACTTCCAACAAAGGGATGTTTTATTAAAATCCGTTTGCGTGCATAAACATGTTTATGTGCGTGTTCTCGTGCGTGCCAACGTATATTTAATCTAAGAAGCGCACATTTGAAGGGATACAAAGCAGAAGGAAAACACGCAGCGAGAGAGAGAGAGAGAGAGAGAGAGAGAGAGAGAGAGAGAGAGAGAGAGAGAGAGAGAGAGAGAGAGAGAGAGAGAGAGAGGGGGGGTGAATCTCAGTAATTCTATTATCAAAACTTTGTTTGACGTTGATATTTCCTAATTCTCCAGACTAATATATCAAGCAACCTTGTGAAACAGTCTTGAACATTACAAGTTCTACAAGAGAGTTATTATTATTATTATTATTATTATTATTATTATTATTATTATTATTATTATTATTATTATTATTATTATTATTACAGAGGCTATGGCACTACCTAAAACTAGAGAACAATGGTTTGATTTTGGAGTGTCCTTCTCCCAGAAGAGCTGCTTACCATAACTAAAGTCTCTGTTTTACCCTTACCAAGAGGAAAGTAGCCACTGAACAATTACAGTGCAGTAGCTAACCCTTTGTGTGAAGAATTGCTTGGTAATCTCAGTGTTGTCAGGTGTATGAAGTCAGAGGAGAATATGTAAAGAATAGGCCAGACTATTCGGTGTGCGCGTGTGTGTGTAGGCAAAGGGAAAGTGAACCGTTACCAGAGAGAAGGATCCAATGTAGTACTGTCTGGACAGTCAAAGGACCCCATAACTCTCTAGCGGTAGTATCTCAACGGTGGCTGGTGCCTTAGCTAAGCTAATAAAATTGATTATGGTGGTTCCTGTAGAGAGTAGGGTTCCCCTGCAGTATAGGACCGGAAAAGTAGCGATCAAAGTAAAAGTATTATATCAAAATAAAGGTTAGATTATAACTGCGAGCTGTTTGATATGCTATAATTGCGGAATGATCTTCCTAATCGGGTAGCTGAATCAGTAGAACTTCAAAAGGTCAAACTTGCTCAAATGTTTTTAACTGAACAGGTTGACATATTATTATTATTATTATTATTATTATTATTATTATTATTATTATTATTATTATTATTACTCTATACATGAATTATCTGTTTTAATGTTATTAATTTTTTTCGAATATTTTATTTAAATTCTTTATTACTTTTTATATCGTTTATTTATTTCCTTATTTCCTTTCCTCACTGAGCTAGTTTTCCCTGTTGGAGCCCTCGGGATTATAGCACCTTCCTTTTCCAACTAGGGTTGTAGCTTGGCTAATAATAATAATAATAATAATATAATACTGATGATGATGATGAAAATATAAATGTCACTCATGACTCGCATAGGCTTGGGATAGGACAATGTCCTATAGGCCGACCATATATACAAATGACCAGCAAACAAAGCCCCTCTTCAGGAAGCTAGGACCAAGGAGGACCAGGCAATGCCTGCCGATAACTCTTCATATAGACCTATCGGCTCCTGTAAAAGCCACATCCCAAGCTCAAAAGAACGGCTAGGTTGTAAACAC
>NC_090737.1:6794152-6796652 GCF_036898095.1 Palaemon carinicauda
AACAATCAACAGAATAGGATAAACCACAATGTATGGCATTTATAGACTATGAAAAGCTTATTGAAATTTGCCGTTTTATTGAAAACTATCCTTAAAGATATGCTATTCGATTGTATTTTAGACAGAAATGCTGCAAAGGATGTAAGCATGGCTGTCAAAATCTGATCTCCTAATTTTGGAAGGGGATTAAGAAACTGCCAGTTCGATATGTACCTCATTAAACTTTTGAATATGAGGACCATGATGGAATGTGCTTGAAGAACAGGGAAGATATATTTATATACGAAAACTTTGTATGTTCATGTGGAGAGAGAGAGAGAGAGAGAGAGAGAGAGAGAGAGAGAGGAGAGAGAGAGAGAGAGAGACTCGATTTGATGATATACATTAGTCATCTTTCAAACGCACTATTTTGGATAACTTTACTCTCTCTCTCTCTCTCTCTCTCTCTCTCTCCTCTCTCTCTCTCTCTCTCTCTCTCTCTCTCTCTCTCTCACGAGGAGGAAATCATATCAAGTTATTAAATTCTTCGGAATTTATAATGATGTTAGTGATATTAATGGCGCGTAAGATAAGGGGAGACTTCGCCTCGAAGCTCTTTAGTTTAACGGGCTAAGATTTCTAGCGAGTAAATCGTTTTAACCCTCGTTACGTTATAATCATAACTATTACTTGCTAAGCTACAACCTTAGTTGGAAAAGCATGATGCTATAAAGCCAGGGGCCCCAACAGGGAAAATAGCACAGTGAGGTAAGGAAATAAGGGAAAACTACAAGAGAAGTTTAAGAATAATAATAGCATTAAGATTAATCTTTCATATGTAAGCTATAAAAAACTTGAGATAACAAGAGGATAAAAACTTCAAAATAACAAGAGGAGGAGAAACAAGATAGATTACAGTGCCCGAGTGTACCCTAAAGCAAGGTCCCTCGTTGGCTGGGATTACGTATTTCGTATATGCTTCTAAATAGATTGTTATCATTATCATTATCATTATGATTATGATTATCATTATCATTATTTTCTAAGCTACAATACTAATTGGAAAAGCATGATGCTATAAGCCCAAGGGCTCCTACAGGGAAAAATAGCCCAGAGAAAAAAGGAAATAATGAAATAAATAAACCATATAAGAATTAATGAAAATTTAAATAAAATATTTTTAAAACATCAACAGCATTAAAACAGATAATGGATATATAGATTATTAAAGGACTTATGTAAGCCTGTTCAACATAAAAACATTTGCTGCGAGTTTGAACTTTTGTAGTTCTACTGATTCAAAAACCCAATTAGGAAGATCATTCCACAACTTGGTCACACCTGGAATAAAACTTCTAGAGTACTGTGCAGTATTGAGCTTCATGACGGAAAACGCCTGTAATTCCAGTACACATTCACGAGGAACAATTAGACTCAATTTTCTTAATTTTCATACAAAAAAGTAGAACGAAAAGTACCAGAGACAATGGCATAGCAACTCCATTCTTCTGTTACGGGAAACCTGACGAAGGGAATTCTCGCATTTACCTAAAATATCTATTCAAATAATATCTTCCGTTATTCTACACAACAGAGTTCTTTTCCAGACAATATTTTATTCAAATGGCGAACGGTATGGGAATCTGGTCTCTTGAGTATAGAAGTGAATTGCATTAAGATTAATCATTGCTCTCTCTCTCTCTCTCTCTCTCTCTCTCTCTCTCTCTCTCTCTCTCTCTCTCTCTCTCTATATATATATATATGTGTATATATATATATAATGTATATTTATATATATATATATATATATATATATATATATATATATATATATATATATATACTGTATACGTATATATATACACACATATATACCGACACATATTTATTTCTATAGTGTATATATATATATATATATATATATATATATATATATATATATATATATATATATATTTGTGTGTGTATGTATATATATACATACACATATATATATATATATATACATATATATATATATATATATATATATATATATATATATATATTTATATTTTTGTATGTATATAAATATATATATATAATATATATATATATATATATATATATATATATATATATGTATTTATATATATATACATATATATATATATATATATATATATATATATATATATATATATATATATATATATATATATACATATATATAATATATATGCATATAGGTAATCATCTACTCCCTAGTTTGCAATTTGGTTTTCGTAAAGGCCTTGGAGCATGTGATGCCCTGCTTACAATCTCCAATGCTGTACAAAATCCCTTGATTGTGGTCGGGAAGTTCGTATGATTGGCCTTGATTTTAGTGCTGCCTTTGACCGTGTTAATCATGAGGCCCTTGTTTTCAAACTGAAACAGTTGGGAGTGGGTGGGTCGTTTCTTAGCATTATTATTGATTTTTTAAGTAATAGATCTCAAAGAGTTGTTGTTGATGGGCACCATAGTGATTATAGGAATGTGA
>NC_090737.1:6811652-6814152 GCF_036898095.1 Palaemon carinicauda
TTATTATTATTATTATTATTATTATTACTATTATTATTATTAATAATATTTAATCAGCCAAGCTACAACTCTAGTTGGAAAAGCAAGATGCTATAATCCCAAGGGCTCCAACAGGGGAAATTAGCCCAGTGAGGAAAGGAAATAAGGTAATAAATAAATGATGAGAACAAATTAACGCTAAATCATTCTAGAAACAGTAACAACGTCAAAACAGATATATCATATATAAACAATAAAAAGACTTATGTCAGCCTGTTCAGCATAAAAACATTTGCTGCAACTTAGATCGGATATACGAATCTCGTGACATGGATAGCACTAGAGGTTGGGAGGCTAATTATCGGCAAGGTATATTAAGAGAGAATCAGGAATCTTCACTATGTAGTAAAAGTTCAAAGGAGTTGGACAGCAGGGACCTTACTGAGGCCCTCGGTGCACTAATCAATTCTGAAGAGAATCATACGTTACTATGGAACTCCTCTTAAACGTGTAAATTTGATTAAAGCTGTTCATGAGCATAACAAGTGCAAAGTTTATGTAAATGGAGTCTTAATTAATGAATTTCCAGTGAACAGTGGAATGCTCCAAGGCCAAGGAAATGTGTTGTCACCTATGTTGTTATCCTCCTCATGGATTTTGTAATGCGAACAGTCAGAGATGGTGGAGAAAGATTGGACTGGATTGGTGATAAGAATTTAGCAGACCTAGAGTATGGTGATGATGCGTCCTTGTTAGCAGAATACCACAGAACTTACAATGCTTGTTCACCAGAATGCATGAAATATTACACGAGGTTGAGACGTTACTGAACGCAATACTCTATCCTCTGTTGATCCTCTTCAATGGATAATATCCAAGCATATTTAAGGCTCAAAGTACTGTTGTATCTTTCCATTTTTTCGTTTTATAGTTTATAAATGATCTATTTCAAATTTTCGAATATGTTACGGTTCTTGAATATATTTCTTATTACGAGTCATACACTGTTTATTTCCTTTCCACACTGGGACTACTTTCTCTCGGGCTTGTAGCCTCAGCTTTTCTTACAAAGATTGCAGCTTATTTTGTAATAATCTTGCTTAAAAGTATACTCGGGCACACTTATCTATCTTATTTCTTTTCCTCTTTTTTTTAAGCTTTTTTTAATTTATATATGAAAGATATATTTTAATGTTACTATTTCTTACGATATTTTATATAGTTCATTACTTCTCTTGTAGTTTTATATCCTTATTTCCTTTCCCACTGGGCTATTTTTCCCTGTTGGGAGTCCTTGGGCTTACAGCATCTTGCTTTTCCAGCTAGGGTTGTAGCTTAGCAAGTAATAATAATAATAATAATAATAATAATTGAGAATATTATTTACTCAATTTATTTCTCCTCCTTCTCTTTAATGTTTGCTCCCTTTAAAGGACTCGAACGATCCAGTTTAAAACTTAAAAGCCGCTCATGAATGGCCGCGGCAAGGGACAGTGACATTGCCCTAACAAGCAGTGGCAATGCCATAGAAACTGTCCATATATTAAGATCAGTGCCCAAGCCCCATCTCCACCCAAGCTAGGACAAAGGAGGGGCAGGTAATGGCTACTGATGACTCGGCAGATAGATCTATAGGCTCCCATAAACACCCCTCTCCTTAGCTCACAAACATGGTGAGTTGCAGCGACCAAAGTAACTAAGCGGGACTCGAACTGCAGTCTGGTGCTCACCAGTCAGGAACGTTACCACATTTGTTCTTTTAAAGTTGCTGTGGCCTGATTGGTAACGTCTCTGCCTGGTACTCGAGTCCCACCTCAGACTCGTTAGTGCCATTAGTGTCTGCAATTCTTACCATCCTTGTGAGCTAAGGTTGAGGGGAACCTATAGGTCTATCTGCTGAGTAATCAGCAACCACTGCCTTGCCCTCCCTGATCCTAGCTTGGGTGGAGAGGAGGCTTGGGCGTCTGATCATATAATATATGGTCAGCCTCTAGGGCACTGTCCTAATTGCTAGGGCAATGTCACTGTCCCTTGCCTCTGCCATTCATGAGCGACCTTTAAAACTTTAACCTGTTAAAGTGCCTTCGAATGCAATTATTTGGTGCAAATTATGAGATGTGATTTGATTAAAATATTGTTGGTTAAAAAATACATGTCAATAGCCTGGCGTTCACCAGTCAGGAACGTTATCACATTGGCCACATCATACTGGTGCGAAATACATCATTTGAAGACACAATAATGTTCACATTCTTAAAAAAAAAAAAAAAATAAAACGAAATAAAATAATAAAACAAAAATCTGATCTTGCTGGTTAGCTGTCCTGTTTCCCCTTGTTAATCAATTATTTTCATTTTTGAAGTTTTTATTTATATTTTTGCCTCAAATTTCAGAAAAGCAAATAATGACATTTAGTTAAAATTGAACACATTGCGGTAAAAAAATATTTTCGACTTTCTAAAACTAATGATGTCGGCAACTTTTTTTTTTTTTTTCGTAATTAGGGACCGGTAATATGATG
>NC_090737.1:6819152-6834152 GCF_036898095.1 Palaemon carinicauda
GCAGCCGTCTAAGTACTCAATTCAGGGCTCAGTGTCGGTCAAGTATGTTCGTCTCCTTTGTACTGAAGGGGATGTTGTATGTATTTACACCTCGGTATTATTAGTGTATTGGAAAATTGCTATTATTTTTTATTCGGCATAATAGAGGGACGGTTAGATTTATCATTTTTTAAAATTATTAAAATTGATATTATAATATAAATTATTAAGGGTATGATTGTTCATAAAATATCAAAATTATTATAGTGTATATATACAGTATATACACTATATATATATATATATATATATATATATATATATATATATATATATATATATATATATATATATATATTTATATATATTCAAAATATATATGTATATATATGCATATATACACACTTAGATATGCTGTGTATATATATATATATATATATATATATATATATATATATATATATATATATATATATATATATATATATATATATATATATATATATATATTTATATATATATATATCTAAACACTCGAAAGCAACTGTAAACCATACAGGTGTAAACCACCATAAACTAATAAAAAAATAAGTAAATCACCAGTTAAATAAAAACCATTTATGTAAATCACATTAACCAAATGAAAAGCCCACAAATTTAAACAACTACAAAAAAGGAAACCACACCATAATACGCAAATCACCATAAAATTGGAAAATCATACATCGCTACATACGCGAATCACCGTAAGCGTCTGGAAACCCTTACAGGTTTAAGCGATACCGGTAACTGGCTTTGATGAAATGGTGCCAGAGAGAGAGAGAGAGAGAGAGAGAGAGAGAGAGAGAGAGAGAGAGAGAGAGCTTTGTATAACTTGTTGGCATTGTTTTTTATTATCTTTCAGTTGCTGGGGTCGTGGCTGTTTTGGCCAATCCAATTCCCATGTGAGCCACCCATTAGCCGATTGGTCTCATTTCGTTATTTACTCTCATAACTTTTTTTTTTTTTTTTTTTTTTTTTTTTTTTTTTTTTTTTTTTTTTTTTTTTTTTTTTTTTGCTTGGGATATTTTTAGCATTGTAGCGTGTTCCCGAAATGCAACTGGCGTGTTTTGGGCGGTAATGGGAAAGAAGGTAATGTTATATATGAATGAGTTGTTTATTATTGCAGAGAGAGAGAGAGAGAGAGAGAGAGAGAGAGAGAGAGAGAGAGAGAGAGAGAGAGAGAGAGAGAGAGGCGTGAGCCTTATGAAAATTTTATTTCCATTTTGATAGAATTCTCCAATGTCTGATATTCATGACCTGTCTAATAATCGCCTTTTAATTCTACACGAGCTTATTAAATTCTATATTCCCTGTAGTCTTTCACAATAACCATAATATCATCTGCTTCATGTTTGAGATGCCACTTAATTCTAATAATGAATTTAGACATTTATCGCTTAAGTAAGACAAAATTAAATGATAATTTCAGGTACTTTATTTTCAAGCCGAAAATGCATGATTATTCTAAGTGATTATTATTAGGACTAGAGAATAACAAGGCTTTAAGCATTTCTCCTTTTCCGAATAATGAAAGCTTATACGTGAATATTGATACCACAATAATATATATCTATATCTATATATATATATATATATATATATATATATATATATATATATATATATATATATATATATATATATATATAATACATAATACATAATACATAATATATAATATATTATATAATATATATATATATATATATATATATATATATATATATATATATATATATATATATTATCCCTCCAATAAACATGGACTAAATTAATCAAAGCACAGCAAAATAGATTAAAGAATGAGAGGAAACTTCATCTCTCTAACTTTATCAAAAGCTGAGTGAAATACAGCCTAAACCGCATGGTTCTGTATAAGCTTTGGACAGAGTCATCTATTTAACCAAGTAAAAGTTTTAGTAAGCCACATCTGAAATATTACAGTTGAAATCATAGCTCATTATAGTTCTGTGTACCAGCAACTATAGAAATAAAACTGCTTTACAAAAGCAATCGAAAGTTATCCTAATCAACATGTTTTTGTGAGAACCTTTATAGTCTTCGTCAGTTTAACATTGGGTTTTTTGGATTGTACCGAACGCCTATGCCCTATCTGCAATATTAATAGTTGAAATCATAGCTCATTATAGTTCTGTGTACTAGCAACTATGAATTAAAACTACACTGTTCTATCTAGTTTCTCTTCCTCTTCTTTTGTTAGAGTTTTTATAGTTTATATAGGAAATATTTATCTTGATTGTTACTATTCTAAAAATATTTTATTTTTCCTTGTTTCCTTTCCTCACTCTTCTATTTTACCTGTTGGGGCCCTGGGTTTATAGCATCCTGCTTTTCCAACTAGGGTTGTAGCTTAGCTAATAATAATAATAATAATAATAATAATAATAATAATAATAATAATAATAATAATAATAATGATGATGATTTACAAAAACAATCGAAAGTTATCATAATTTATAAGTTTTTAATGAGAACCATTATAGTCTTCATCAGTTTAACATTGTGCTCTGATTTTGTACTGCACGCATTTCATACACTGAAACATTACTTACATCCACCTCTTCTATTCTTTAACAATTACCTCACACATTGGTGACCCTCGATCCAGACTCTGTGACCTACGCTGCTTAGTTGAAACTACCGCCCTTCGTCATCAGAGAAAAAAGCATTATTATTATTATTATTATTATTATTATTATTATTATTATTATTATTATTATTTTTACTTGCTAAACTACAACCGTAGTTTGAAAAGCAGGATGCTATAAGCCCAAGGGCTCCACCAGGGAAAATGGCCCTGTGAGGAATGGAAACAAGGAAAAATAAAATACTTTAAGAACAATAACATCAAAATAGACATATAAATTATAAAACTTTAACAAAACAAGAGGAAGAGAAATAAGATAGAATAGTGTTCCAGTGTGTACCCTCAAACAAGAGAACTCTAACCCAAGACAGTAAAAACCATGGTACAGAGGGTATAGCACTACCCAATACTAGATAACAATGGTTTGATTTTGGAGTGTCCTCCTAGAAGAGCTGCTGACCATAGCTAAAAAGTCTCTTCTACCCTTACCAAGAGGAAAGTGGCCACTGAACAATTACAGTGCGGTGGTTAACCCCTTAAGTGAAGAAGAATTGTTTTGTAATCTCAGTGTTGTCAGATGTATGAGGACAGGAGAATCTTTAAAGAATAGGCCAGACTATTTGGTGTAAGTGTAGGCAAAGGGGAAATGAATCGTAACCAGAGAGAAAATTCCAATGTACTGCAGTACTGTCTGGCCAGTCAAGAGACTCCAAACTCTCTAGCGGTAGTATCTCAACGGGTGGCTGGTGCCCTGGCCAACCTACTACCTGGCTTGGTTCCAACGCGCCGAAGTTCAGTTTTGCATCAAGGGCATGACTCGCTCAAGCAGTAAAGATTCACATATGTAAAATGTTCCAGTTTGACAAAGCTGGTTGTTGATTTACATTGATTTATAGTGAGGGGGAACTTAAGAAAAATTTAATTCTCATTAGAATTGAGGGTTCTATAATCTTAAATTTTCTATATTGCTAAAACCTCGTATTAATTTACAATAGTCTTTACTAACAAAAACAAAAAAGAAAAAGTGTATAAACCTATCTCTCCATCGGAAGTTAAACTCCGCAAACAAAATTGTGGTTCAATATACCCCAAATAATGACAAGGAATTAATAAAATACAATTTTCATACTGTACGATGATTATGACTCATCTATTTCAAAATGAAAAACGGCACATACTGTAGATACTCGATAGATCAGAAATACGAAATTAATTTTGTTATTTGATTTCAAACACAGAAATGGAGAGAGAGTTTCAATTAATCTAATGGTCAATTTGACAAGATTTATATCATTCATTTTTGGTTAGCTATTTGAAACTAAATATGTAGCTTGGACGAATGTTAGGCGATGAAAAAAAAAAATTATATAGATGAATAAATTTAAAAAAGCAACAAATTACTATTACAATGATGATAGTAATCGAAGTAATTAGAACATCTTACTGATTATAATGATAATGTTACTTGTAATAATAACAGCCACAAAAATCATTGTGATGAGGATAATAATAATAAAAGTAATTGCAATAATGATTTTTATCAAATTATGATAGTAATTATAGCTATTATAACAATAAAAACAACAATAATAATAATATTGTTGTCAAAAGTAATAATGATTACAACGAAAAATACAAAATGAATAAAAAAAAACTAATAATCACAATTAACTTTTTCCCGATGAAAACACCCATTCGAAGATTAATAGGTAGATATGATGGCCGATGGGGGTAACATCCCTGACTGGTGATCGCCACTCGGGGTTCGAGTTCCGCTCAAACTCGATAATTTCTTTGGTCGTTGTAACCTCACCATCCTTGTGAGATATGGATGTGGGGTTGGGGGAGCCTATAGGTCTATCTGCTGAGTCATCAGCAGCCATTGCCTGGCCCTCCTTGGTCCTAGGGGTTGGGGGAGCCTATAGGTCTATCTGCTGAGTCATCAGCAGCCATTGCCTGGCCCTCCTTGATCCTAACTTGGGTGGAGACGAGGGCTTGGGCGCTGATCATATGATAAATGGTCAGTATCTAGGGCATTGACCTACTTGCTAAGGCAATGTCACTGTCCATTGCCTTTGCCATTCATGAGCGGCCTTTAAATATTCAAATAGAAAGTCACATCAAGCCTTATTTATATGTAAATAGGTAATTTAGGAGCAGCTGATACTCCAATTGAAAGGGTAAAATACCATTGTCACACTGTTCTGGTTTGTTAATGAATTTTTAATCTGGTTAAATCATTCTTATTGCTCATGCAGGTGGATTTAAAGGTTTAAAGGTCGCTCATGAATGGCAGAGGCAAGGGACAGTGATATCACCATATCACACAGGACAATGTCCTAGAGACTGACCATACATTCATATGATTAGCGCCCAAGCTCCCTCTCCATCATAGCTAGGACCAAGGAGGGCTAGACAATGGCTGCTGATGACTAAGCAGATGGACCTATAGGCCCATCCCCAAAAATCCCCCGTCCTTAGCTCACAAGGATGGCGAGGTTGCAGCAACCAAAGGAACTAACGAGTTCAAGCAGGACTCGAACCTCAGTCTGACGTTCACAAGTCAGTGACGTTACTACATTTGTTCTTTTTAATGTGCCCTCGAATGCTGTTATTTCATGCATATTATGGGATGTGATTTAATCAAAATACAAAATGATCTATCATAGAATTGTTGGATAAATAATACATTTTGATCGTCAACAGGATGGCATCATATTTCCAATTTTAAGTCTGCTATCATTAAAATATATCAGACATTTGATGCCTATACAATACTTTGAATTATGAAAGAAATATGTAAGTTTACTAAATTATATATATATATATATATATATATATATATATATATATATATATATATATATATATATATTATATATATATTTATATATATTGTATATTATATATATACATATATATATTGTATATATATATATATATTTATATATATTGTATATTATATATATACATATATATATTGTATTATATTATATATATATATATATATATATATATATATATATATATATTGTATGTATATATATATATATATATATATATATATATATATATATATATATATATATATATATATATATATATATATAAATTATATATATATTTTTTTTTCTACCCAGAGTCCAATAACAAGCCATGTACTACGATACGCTAAGTATAATATTGCACATTCTTTTTTTTTTTTTTTTAAAGTTAATAACATTTCATTAGTATAAGCAAGAACTCAAGGCTATAAGAGTTCACTGACCTTTCATACCATTTGGTTCAATTCTGAAAATGTGAATAGTTATTCTTCCTTTGTTAAACAATGTTGACTAGAGTAGTAAATATTATTATTGATGAACTAAAGATGATGATTAGTGATTTAAATTATTCCAGGTATTATACAATAAAAATAATATAGTGAAGGAATGGTCTGCTGATGTGACATGGCGGGAAAGGAATATAACTCTTTCCTCTATTAAGCATTATATATATATATATATATATATATATATATATATATATATATATATATATATATATATACTGTCTATATATAAATATATATATATATATAATTATATATACATATAATGTATATATAAATATATATATAATTATTTATATATACATATACTGTATATATAATATATATATATATATATATATATATATATATATATATATATATATATATATATATATATATATATATATATATATATAATGTATGTACATATATGTATATACATACATATATATTTACATGCATACATACATAAAGACATATATATATATATATATATATATATATATAGAGAGAGAGAGAGAGAGAGAGAGAGAGAGAGAGAGAGAGAGAGAGAGAGAGAGAGAGAGAGAGAGAGAGAGAGAAATGCATGTATGTTTGTATATATATTGTATGTGAATAAGTGTGTATGTGCGCGCGCGCGTGTGAGCACGTGTATATGCTTAACGAAGAAGTCTCTTTCTTATGGCAAAATGAAAACATAAATTTCGGTACATTGCATTGAAATATTATTTGCCTTATAAACATCAAAGTTAAGGTAAATTAGAGTAAACATTACCTATCTTTTCCACTCTCTTACATAACCAAATAAAAAAAGAAAGAATTTCTCATATCCATAAGTAGAGCAATCAATCATCAAATATCCAAAATGATATTGAATGACAATATCAGAACATGTTCCTCTTGCTTGAGGGTACACTCGGGCACGCTGTTCTATCTAATTTCTCTTCCTCTTGTTTTGTTGATTTTTTATATCTTATATAGGAAGTATTTACTTTAATATCGCTATTCTTAAAACATTTTATTTTTCCTTTTTTCCTTTCTTCACTGAGCTATTTTCCCTGTTTGGGCCCATGGGCTTATAGCTTCCTGCTTTTCTAATTAGTGTTGTACCTTAGCGAGTAATAATAATAATAATAATAATAATAATAATAATAATAATAATAATAATAATAATAATAATAATAGCTAGACGAGATTTGTAGAGATAAGACCGGGTAACAAGGAGTCGGTACTCACTATTAAATTGCATATGCTTACTTGGTACCACTTTGCCAAATTAAACTATTAGGTTATGAACAGGGTGTATTTTGATAATCTCCCTTATCTAATATAACGCAATAATCTCTCTCTCTCTCTCTCTCTCTCTCTCTCTCTCTCTCTCTCTCTCTCTCTCTCTCTCTCTCTCTCTCTCTCTCTCTCTCTCAATTACCAAGATACGTACTTGGCACAGAAGTAGGTTTAAGAAATAAAAAAACCCAATAGTATCTCTCTCTCTCTCTCTCTCTCTCTCTCTCTCTCTCTCTCTCTCTCTCTCTCTCTCTCTCTCTCTCTCTCTCTCTCCTATCTTACGATGTTTTATCATTATATCTGAAGAAGTCCTTTAAACCCAGAGTCTCCGTGCAAAACATAACTTTGGACGCATTAGATAACTACTGCCATGTTTTATAGTTTCATAATGTTTATATATAAATCTCATAGCTCATCCTCTGGGAAAGGGCCAATGGTATTTTCTTACTTTTACAGATGGCAAAAGGGAAAGTGAATATGCGAGCAATTCTTTATCAAAAGAAAAATGAAATAAACTCCAATATTTCCGATTCGAAGCCCTGCCCGTTCAGTTCAATATAGACTCAAATATATTCTGCAAAATGGATATTCCGACTATTTCTTCACATTTAGAAGCCCCGAGCAAAGATAGGAATAAAATGTAATTTATCAATCTACATCTATCATAATTATACACTCAAATAGTTTCATTTTATCAATCTATATCTATCATAATTATACACTCAAAAAGCTTCAATTTATCAATCTATATCTATCAAAATTATACACTCAAAAAGCTTTAATTTATCAATCTACATCTATCATAATTATACACTCAAATAGTTTCAATTTATCAATCTATATCTATCATAATTATACACTCAAATAGTTTCAATTTATCAATCTATATCTATCAAAATTATACACTCAAAAAGCTTCAATTTATCAATCTATATCTATCAAAATTATACACTCAAAAAGCTTTAATTTATCAATCTACATCTATCATAATTATACACTCAAATAGTTTCAATTTATCAATCTATATCTATCATAATTATACACTCAAATAGTTTCAATTTATCAATCTATATCTATCAAAATTATACACTCAAAAAGCTTCAATTTATCAATCTACATTTATCATAATTATACACTCAAAAAGCTTCAATTTATCAATCTACATCTATCATAATTACACACTCAAATAGTTTCAATTTATCAATATATATCTATTATAATTATACACTCAAATAGTTTCATTTTATCAATCTATATCTATCATAATTATGCACTCAAAAAGCTTCAATTTATCAATCTACATCTATCATAATTATACATTCAAAAAGCTTCAATTTATCAATCTACATCATAATTATACACTCAAATAGTTTCAATTTATCAATCTATATCTATCATAATTATACACTCAAAAAGCTTCAATTTATCAATCTACATCTATCATAATTATACATTCAAAAAGCTTCAATTTATCAATCTACATCATAATTATACACTCAAATAGTTTCAATTGATCAATCTATATCTATCATAATTATACACTCAAAAAGCTTCAATTTATCAATCTACATCTATCATAATTATACACTCAAAAAGCTTCAATTTATCAATCTACATCATAATTATACACTCAAATAGTTTCAATTTATCAATCTATATCTATCATAATAATGCACTCAAATAGTTTAAATTTATCAATCTATATCTATCATAATTATACACTCAAAAAGCTTCAATTTATCAATCTATATCTCTAATAATTATGCATACAAATAGTTTCAATTTGTCAATCTATATCTCTAATAATTATACATACAAATAGTTTCAATTTATCAATCTATATCTATAATAATTATGCATTCAAATAGTTTCAATTTATCAATCTATATCTATCATAATTATACACTCAAATAGCTTCAATTTATCAATCTATATCTATAATAATTATACATTCAAATAGTTTCAATTTATCAATCTATATCTATAATAATTATACACTCAAAAAGCTTCAATTTATCAATCTATATCTATAATAATTATACATACAAATAATTTAAATTTATCAATATATAAATTTAATAATTATACATTCAAATAGTTTCAATTTATCAATCTATATCTATAATAATTATACATTCAAACAGTTTCAATTTATCAATCTATATTCATCATAACCATACCCTAAAATAGTTTCCCCCACGATATTTTTTTCAATTTATGGAAAAGGGCAATCTATCTATCTATCTATCTATTTATCTATCTATCTATCTATCTACTTATCTATCTATATACCTATCTATCTATCTACCTCATTATGGAAAGAGGCAATCTATCAATCGATCTATCTATATATCTATATCTCAATATGGAAAAATGCAATCTATCTATCTATCTACCTCATTTTGGAAAAGGGCAATCTATCTATCTATCTATCTCAGAATGGAAAATTGCGATCTATCTATTTATCTGTCTCATTATGGTAAGAGGCAATCTATCAATCGATGTATCTATATATCTATATCACAATATGGAAAAATACAATCTATCTATCTATCTATCTATCTATCAGATAAACATTAAAAAGATAAGATGGATGGCTAATCGAAAGGATTTGCCTCTTTTAGCAAAAGAATGAAAAGGAAGAAAGAGAGAAAGAAGAGAATAGCGAAAAGACTAGAGCTGACCTACCTTATTGCCTTATTTTTTGTTTGGGTTCCCCCAGGTCCCTCAGTGTGAGGCACCTCGTATATCCACCAGAGAGTTGCTAATGCATCTTCCGGTGTATTTTGCATCTTCCAGTCTTGGATGGTCTGGGATGCATCTTAGGTATTTATCGAGCTTATTCTTAAACGCATCTACACTCACTCCTGATATGTTTCTTAGATGAGCTGGCAGCACATTAAATAGTCGCTGCATTATCGATGCTGGTGCGTAGTGGATTAATGTCCTGTGCGCCTTTCTTAGTTTACCTGGTATATCTTTTAGCACTATTAATCTACCTCGGCTTGCTCTTTCTGATATATTTAGCTCCATGATGTTTTCAGTAATTCCTTCTATCTGCTTCCATGCTTGTATTATCATGTAGTGTTCTCTTCTCCTTTCTAGACTGTATAGTTTTAAACATATCAGTCTTTCCCAGTAGTCAAGGTCCTTAACTTCTTCTATTCTAGCAGTATAGGACCTTTGTACACTCTCTATTTGCGCAATATCCTTTTGGTAGTGTGGGTACCATATCACATTGCAGTACTCGAGTGTACTACGTACATAAGTTTTGTAAAGCATAATCATGTGTTCAGCTTTCCTTGTTTTAAAGTGTCTGAATAACATTCCCATTTTTGCTTTACATTTAGCCAACAGTGTTGCTATTTGGTTGTTGCATAACATATTCCTATTTAACATTACACCAAGGTCTTTAATTGCTTCCTTGTTTGTGATTGTCTCATTATTAGGTCCCTTGTATGCATATACCATCCCTTCTCTGTTTCCATAATTTTTTGATTCGAATTTATCGGAGTTAAATACCATCCTATTTATCTCCGCCCATTCATATATTTTGTTTAGATCTCTTTGTAGTGAGTTCCTATCTTCATCACAAGTAATTTCTCTACTTATTCTTGTGTCATCGGCGAAACTTCTCACTACGGAGTTTTCAACATCACAGTCTATGTCTGAGATCATAATAACAAACAGCAGTGCAGCTAATACCGTACCTTGTGGCACACCAGATATTACCTGGGCTTCATCTGATTTCTCGTCATTTGCAACCACTATCTGTTTTCTATTTTGCAGGAATTCTTTTACCCATTTTCCTATCTTTCCCACAATATTATGCTTTCTCATTTTTTTCTCCAATATGTTATGGTCTACCTTGTCAAAGGCTTTTGCAAAATCTAGATAGATCACATCTGTGTCTTTTTCATTTATCATATTTTTGTATATGTTTTCATAGTGTGCTATCAGTTGGGTCTGTGTACTTTTTCCAGGCACGAAACCGTGTTGACCCATATTAAACAAATTATTTTTAACCAAATGGTTAATTATTTTCTTTTTTATTACCCTCTCATACACTTTCATAATATGTGATGTTAGACTTACAGGTCTATAATTGCTTGCCTCTAGTCTTGATCCACTTTTGAAGATAGGGGTTATATAAGCTAATTTATGTAAGCTAATTTATGTTTAACATATATCTCGCTCATATCTACACTTTGTCTTAGCAGTATTGCAAGTGGCTTCGCGATAGTGTTTGCAGTTTTTTTTTAACAAAATCGCTGGAACTCCATCTGGTCCGGCAGCCGATCTATTTTTAATTTCGTTTATAGCCGTGACAATATCTGCTTCATTAATATCTATATCCTCTAGATATTCAACATTTTCTTCTCTCATTTCTGTTTCATTATTCTCATTCGCAATTCTTGGTGTGAACTCACTGTTATATTTTTCTGCTAATATGTTGCATATTTCCTTTTTTTCATTCGTTAGCCGTCCTTCAATTCTTAGAGGGCCTATTTCTAATCTCCCTTTATTCATCTTTTTTGTATAGGAGTAAAGTACTTTGGGGTTTCTTTTTATATTTTGAAGTGTCCTTTCTTCTAAGTCTCTTTTTTCAATTTCTTTCGACTGTATAATCTTTTGTTCTGCATTTTCTATCTTACATTTTATTTCCCTCATTTTCCACACATTTTTTCTTTTGCAATATTTTTCTTCCACTTTCTAATTTTCTGAAATAAGATCCTTCTGTCTCTTGGTATGCACGTCTTTTGTTTATTGTTTTTTCTTCGGTAAATATTTCTCAACAATTTTCTCCAGTATTTCGTACAGTATGTCCGTATTTACCTGTATATTATCACTTACAAATACATTTTTCCATTCTTTATTCAGTTCTTCATTTATTTCTGACCATTTTATATTCCTACTGTAAAAATTATATTTTCCATATCTTTCCCAAAGTTTTGTGCTTTTATTAATTCTGCGATCACTTGCTTTGGAATGGACCATCAATTCTATGACATTGTGGTCTGAAATTACCTTGTTATACACTATTATTTCTTTAACATAATTCACCTCATTCACAAATACTAGATCTAGGACATTTTCCTTTCTTGTTGGAATGGGGTTTATTTGTTGCACATTATGTTCTAATAGCATATCTTGAAGCTTTTCAAATTGCCTCTTATCTTTTGCGCTACTATTACTATCTTTTTTATATGTATACATACAACCACTTTCTTCTATCCGTTCTTTCCAATACACGAAAGGAAAGTTAAAATCTCCAGATAGGAGTATATTCCAGTCTTTATGGTTTCTACATATATCATGTATTTTTTCTATTATTATGTCAAACTCCTTAGTGTTTGGGGGTCTGTAAACTACAATATTCACTAGTTTTTCAAATTCAAATTCTACCGCAATCAATTCACATTCTGTGTTGCTGTATTTTTCACAGACTTTTCCTTGATTTATGTCTCTTCCATATATTGCAGTTCCCCCTTTATTCCTATTTTTTCTGTTTGATCTATAAGTTTGGAAACCCTTTATCTGGTCATCACTGCCAGTCTCCTGGGAATACCATGTTTCACTTATATTTAATATATCTATTTTTTCAATTTGGGTTAGTTCTTCTAAGAACTCTATTTTCCTTTTAGAGTTACTCGTGACTAAACCCTGTGCATTCATCACTATTATGGTTTGTGTTTCATCCCCATTATTTAATATTGGTAATAATATGGATTCTCCCATGCTTCCTTCCAGTTCTGATATGATGTTCTTTTCTTCATTTCCCGGAATTCTCCCATTAAAAAATCCAACTTTTCTATTATATTTGCTCTTTCGCCTTCATATTTATTTTTGTGTGTATACCTGCAATTGTCCCCATATCTGCACCAACCCCTGGCATTATAGATGCATTCTTAGTAGTTGGGCTCTAAATGTGCAGGTTTGGGTTGAAAGACCTCATATCTTGGGGCTCTTGGTTCATAGCACGGTATATACACGGCCTGCTTTTTTGTTTCTTTTTTGCTTTCATTTTTCTTTTCAGTTTGCTGAGTTTTCTTACTTTCATTCATGGTTGCAGGATGCATTTATCGACATTTTTTGTTGAAACTGCATCCTTTTCCTTCTTTTAGGTTTTTGCATATTTTTGGATGGAGATCTCTGCATTCGTCTCCATATCCGTCTAAATACGCACATTTACCATATATTTCATAATTATGGCATATCTTTGGATGCTTGTAGTAGCATCTTTCACCAAGTCTGCAATTCCCTCTTTTCAGCATATTGCAGACTATATCCTTCTTTTCTATTTTTTCTTGTTCTTGCTCTTCCCTAAAATTATGTAGGTCCGGGTAGAGTCTCTTGGGTCTATTCTTTGTTTCCATCTGATAATTTATTTCTTCATAAGTATGTTGTTGGATGGCATCATAGGTTATATCAATGATTTCTTCTGCACCCTTACACATATCCTGTCCATTGTTCTCTTCTTCTTCTTTTTCTTCTTCTTTTTCTTCTTCTTCTTCTGTTTCTTCTTCCTCTTCTTTATCTTCAACTATTTGCAGATTTAGTCTCGACTTAAATTATATTTTCTATACAGACTAAGCATGTTGAGCAGAATACCTTTGTGTCTTTATTTTTTATTTTTTGCTGTATTTCAGCACATGTAGGGTGTGTTGGAACATGACAGGCATCACATTTTCAAATCAATTGTTGAGGATTATTAATGGAATACCAAATCTTACATGTATTACACCATTTTGGCATTCTTTTTCCCATTGCATCAATCAGCATATTCACCATATTGGACTTCTTATTGTTCTTTGATGGAATGTGTTGATTGATGTAGACTTTCTTTATAAGTCTCTTTATCACTTGGATCTTCTTTGGAATTTCTTCTATTATTTTGCTGATGTTTTCCGCAGATTTGCTCCAGTTTATTGGATCATATTGTTTCAATATGTCTGCAAATATTTTTCCGTCACACTGGTTGACGTTACTAGTGACCTCTGTTATCAGACAGTCGAGCTCCTGTTTCGCCAACTCATGGAATTTACTTTTGCTGAGTCCAGCGATATCTCTCCAAGCCTTGCCCGTGTTGTACATAGCCATCTTGATTAGATTTTTAGTAATTCACAAGATAACTATTCTATGCCGACGTTTTATCCCACTTCTCTGACCTCAAACTAATCACTGACTATTCACGAAAACTTGTAGCTATAGTGCACTCGATAGCCTTTTGTTATCCGCGTTAAATCAGGATATTTATAGGGTCGCAAAAGTGTAATCACTCACCGGCACACAGATACAAAACCAACCTTACGAAAGACAGATTATCAGTCAAAAGGAAAACATAAGTGAGATTTGCAGAGTTTGGTTTTGGTGGAAGGAAAGAAACGTCTATCTTGAAATATATAGCAATAAAAATGGCTGATATCCACATGTGTATCATGGAGAGATGACTCCTGGCAAATCTTGAATTCCATGAAGGCAAAAATCGACTCGCTAACTCTGTGGATATAAGAAAGACATTGAAATGGTAAAAGAGAAGCTATTTTAGTCTAAAGAGGATTTGTGTATAAAAGAGACTATTTTTGGATTTAGTTTGTTATAATAATAATAATAATAATAATAATAATAATAATAATAATAATAATAATAATAATAATAATAATAATAATAATAATAATAATAATAATAATTATAATAATCAAAATTAAAATTTAAATTTAAAATTTAAAATGTAAAATTATTATTATTATTATTATTATTATTATTATTA
>NC_090737.1:6844152-6846652 GCF_036898095.1 Palaemon carinicauda
GGAATTATTATTATTATTATTATTATTATTATTATTATTATTATTATTATTATTATTATTATTATTATTATTATTATTATTATAACTTGCTTGGCTACAACCCTGTTTGGAAAAGCAGGATGCTATAAGGCCAGGGAAAATAGCCCAGTGAGGAAAGGAAACTTAAGGGAACATAAAATATTTCAATAAGAGTAACATAAAATTAAATATCTCTTATATAAATTATAAAAACTTTTCAAAAAACAAGAGTAAGACAAATGAGATAGAATAGAGTGCCCGAGTGTACCCTTAAGCAAGGGAACTCTAACCCAAGAGAGTGGAAGACCATGGAATAGAGGCTATGGCACAACCCAAGACTAGAGAACAATGGTTTGATTTTGGAGTGCCCTTCCCCTAGAAGAGCAGCTTACCATAGCTAAAGAGTTTCTTCTACCCTTACCAAGAGGAAAGTGGTCACTGAACAATTACAGTGCAGTAGTTAACCCCTCGCATTTAGAAGAATTGCAGCTGAAATTTACCTATTTGGCACTTACGTATTTGATATCAGTGGGAGAATAAGGTTTTGTATGGCTTGGTTCCCCCCCCCCCCAGGTCCGTTCTCCCCGAGGGTGTCTGTAATTCACACGTGATTCATTGTTAACTTCCATTTTGATCATTTTAAACTGTTCCCGTAATTTAAGTCAGCGAAAGACTTGTATTTCCTTAGTTTCAAGGATTAAAAGTTTAAAGGTTTAAAGACCACTCATGAATGGCAGAGGCAAGGGACAATGCCCTAGAGACTGACCAGATATTATATGATCAGCGCCCAAGCCTCCTCTCCACCCAAGCTAGGACCAGGGAGGGCCAGGCAATGGCTGTTGATGACTCAGCAGATAGACCTATAGGCTCCCCCAAACCTCCCAACCTTAGCTCACAAGGATGGTAAGGTTGTAGACACTAGTGGCATTAACGAGTCTGAGCGGGACTCGAACCCCGACTGGCAAACACCATTTGTTCACTTTGACGAAGATTTCTGCTAATGTTTTTGTGAAAATTAACTTCAACAATAAATCTTCTCACGATGTAAAAGTCGTCTGATTCACCGCCTCATAATTTATTATTTAATTGACAGTGACAAATTTGTGGTTTCCATGTGTCTTGTATTGACACGGAATGATACTGGTAAGGCGTAGACGCTTCCCAAATCCAGGATAATATGTTTTAATTAAAGTGATTTGCATGCTAGTAACAGAATTTTCTTGACACAAAGAAATGATTAGCAATAAATATATATTTTTTTCATTTATCATTGCTTATCTTTTTTTTTTATCGTTATATGCAATAGTCAATATCATTATGATCCCTTTTATTATTGTTAATAATAACGTTATCGTCTCATTATTATTAGTATTAATATGATCATTACCTAGGTTAGGAACATCCATTTATGAATTAAACCTATTGTGAGCACACAAATTTCATCCAGATCCACTTCTAGTAGAAAGAGAAAATCTAAAAAAAAAAAAAACTTAATATTAGGTGTGCTTTATCTAGTAGCTTTTAGAGGCACGCACCCGGCGGTCACAAGAACCCTTGTAAGGCTACAGAACTTCCTCTCAAGGGAAGGAACGAGAAAACAGACGCCCCTTGAAGCCATTCTCTTCCTTGAGATGATAACAATATCTCTATGCGTGTGTCTTTTGTTTTAACTGATATAATCTAAAGACTGTAGCATTCAGGATTATATTACTGCGTAAATAGATAGGGTGAATTTTGTAAATACAAAGTAAGATGGCATTGATTTAATTGCTGTGATTCTTTGTAATTCCAATGATTCAACAAAAAACAAAAAATTGGATCGGTTACGGTGTATTTCATTGGCCCTACCTTGATGGGCCTCATGTTTACACTTCTGCCGCACCATCCCGCTCCTAATCTCTTGTCAATACTTTTTTATTTTTTATTTTCTTTTTGGAAAAACATCACTCAATACTGTGTATTAATGTTGATTACCAGGTGATTGGTAACCCCTTAAATGCTGGTGTTAATAAAAACTTGTAGAAGTGAGTTTTGTTTAAATGTATAGTGCATAAACAATATGAAATTACTCATTGCAGTCAAACAGTTAAGTAAAGTATCTAGGATGTGGATGTGGGAAAAAGTTTGATTAATAAATTTTTATTAATATTATTTGATATTCGTGCAATTTCCGCTTGGTAAGTTGCTTATGTAGAAAATTGTATTAGTTGATCGTGCGAGTACAAGGAGCAAAGTTGCAGCTTCGTTGATAATATTATCAATTAAAAATAGAAATTGCAATGATTGTATTAATGATGATAGTGATATAGATAATTATGGTGGTTATCATAATCATAATGATAGCAATGATAACAGTATGAATAATTACTGTAATATAATTTTCAATTTTATCATCATTTATCATCATCGTTAAAAATAATAATATTGATAATAAATAATGATGATAAATAAAAATAAAAATGATGATAATAAATAAAAATAA
>NC_090737.1:6851652-6871652 GCF_036898095.1 Palaemon carinicauda
GTCTAACAAACCCCATTAATCCGAGCTGTTGGTTTCCCACCTGTGAATTTTGTTTGTTCTTAGACTCAGAATTCACAACACACACAGCTCCAGTCTTCTTTTATTGGCATGTTTATTTCGATTCGTCTGGGGTAACACAGTTGCTTTCTTTTAAAAGACTTTGCTTTGGCTTGGGTGGCCCGGTCAGTAGACCCGATTGACTGCCCTGCCTGACATCGCCTAGACCCCGGTAGCTTATATTTGTGTGTTGTACCAGCCACTATCGCCCTTCGTCCCAGCAGCGAGGAGTCATGACCAGTATCAATTGTAGCTAATTGTGACAATCAACTGACAGTGTATTTAGGAAAACCACTCTTAAGGGATATTTACAGCTTTCAAGGAGATTAGGTCTATTTCTCATTGGTAATTAATTCCAAACTGAAGCGTGTAATCGAAGCTTAAGAGGCTGTGAAGCGTACTTTATATACAAACGGAGGGAATAAAACAGTAACTCAATCCTGATAGGTTATACTCGGGTACTCAATACAATGGATGAACCAGTTTCCAATTTTGATAAAACAGATTACATAAGCACATCACCTCTCTCTCTCTCTCTCTCTCTCTCTCTCTCTCTCCGATGTATATATATATGTATATTTATATATTTATATTTATATATATATATATATTTATATATTTATTTATATATATATATATATATATATATATTTAAATATCTATATTTATATATATTTATATATGGAGGAACTCGTTTCCAGTTTTAATACAATATACATATACACACATATCTCTCTCTATACATAGATACATAGATATATACATACATACACTATATATATATATATATATATATATATATATATATATATATATATATATATATATATATATATATATATATATATATATATATATATATATAGCCTAAAGTTACCCGTGTAAATTACACGAAATGATATTTTCAATACTAATTAACTAGTTCCTAACCTACATATGTTTGAATAAAATATCCAGAGGTTATTACCTAAGTTATGGAAATTGATAGAACTCAATTCCTTATCTAATATTTAAAAAAAAAAAAAAAAAGAGTCAGGTGCTAGACAAATTTGGGAAAACTATATAAGATGTGCTTTGGTTAAGTAATCAAAGTCTGATGTGAATTTGTAAGAGTATACTATGAAATTATTTCCGTTTTCTTTAAAGTGTGAATTTGGAAGAGTATACCATGGAATTATTTCCGTTTTCTTTAAAGCGTGACACACAAAATAAATAACACACATGTTATCGTATTGATATATATATGATGCAATATGAATTAAAAATGAATACTTGGTTGTAGAAGTTTAGATATTACAACGGAATCTGTAAGTCAACATGAATACATGAGGAAAAATTAAGCTTATTTTAAAGCAGCTTGAAGAAAATTAAAGTATTTTTTCTAATTCGGGATGCAATATGAAATAAAAACAATACTTAGTTGTATTAGTTTAGGTATTACAACTGAAACTGTAAATTGGTATGAATGCATGAGGAGAAATTAAGCTTTTAACAGTAGCTTAAAAAAAATCCATTTTACTTTCATAATTCGTGAGGTGAATTCTTGCAAATATATGGGCATCAATAAAAAAAAAGAAAAAAAAAGTGAAAAAAAAAACTTGATAATACAGATTATTTAGAAGAAAAAGCCGTGAGATTATATATTATTAAATCAGAGTTGTGGTGGCCGATGTGGTAACGTCCCTGACTGCTGAACGCCAGGCTGGGGTTCTAAATACGCTCAGAACTATTAGTTCTTTTGGTCGCTGTAACCTCAACATCCTTTTGAGCTAAGAATGAGGGTGTTTGGGGGAACCTATAAGCCTTCCAGCCGAGTCATCAGCAGCAATTGCCTGGACATCCTTGGTGTTAGCTTGGGTGGAGAGGGGCTTGGATGCCGATCATATGTATATATGTAATGATTAGAATAGTAATATTACATGTTTAAAACAAATGACGTAATATGTCATGTTGGTTGGAAGAGCTGACCGTGAGATTTGCTATGGTCAACTCAAATTGTATGCAGGATGTAAGATGCTAAGTTGTCATTCTTTCTTAGTGTCAACACATTGTCTCTTCGTGTGAAAGTTTGTGACGTCACCGGATGCAGGTGTCTTCCGATTCCGTCACTTAGCCAAATTAAAGCAAGTGTACGATATTTGGGATATCAGTAATTTGTTCAGTTCGTATCTAAACTTCACCAGAATTGGTCATGTGGACCAACACAGCTTCCTCCAGTGATGGAGATGTTTAACTCAGTTGTTATTCACAATAAAACTTAAAAACTACTAAAATGTGTTCAGTAAACCATTCAAATACATTTGAAAACAACTCATACTCAAATGTGTGCTTAAGACAGTAGCACACCAATAAATGGTGGCAGCGATTAAACTCAAAGACAGCGATTAAACTCTAAGAATTAGAGAAATATCTTCAAGACTTCAAAATAAATAGCTGTAAAACCAGAGATATATCTTCAAGACTTCAACATAAAAGCTGTAAAACCAGAGAATGATCTTCAAGACTTCAAAATAAAAGCTGTAATACCTGATAAAGATCTTCAAGAACTCAGAACTATCTACAAAAATCTACAATTTTGACTAAGTCCAACGGAAATGCTAACACCAACATATGTTAGTATACAAATAGAATCTTCAATCAACATCCTAGGAAACCCAAGGACTGGCATTCAACTATTGCAAAACATATCCAGGAAGACCTACATTCTACAAGAAACTAGAACGAGACATCGCTAACAAAACATCAAGAGAGAGAGAGAGAGAGACGACTCGACTTCATATATAAGCTAAGTACAGAGATTTTGTATTCATTTCAGTTTGTGCAGTGAAGTGTAGTTATCAGAAGTCGTTAGTCAATTATTACTGGGGTGAGTGAATTCCTAAACTTTGTTATAAGAAACTCCGAATTCTCATTTAGAATTTTTCTTTCTTTGTGCTAATTCCTTTTTCTTTCATAAACTCTTGGGGGGAAATGTATTGGGATTAGTAACATTGTTGGGGGAATTTTATTATACATATGCGTTTACGCAGTGGGCGTCTGTACTCATATAGATATTTTGATAGGATTGAAAGGGGTCAAAGAGATAGAAAAAAAAAGAATACAGCAGTCATGGCTCCTCCTGTCAGCCCTACCCCTGGACCTAGTGGTGTAGGCCAGGCTAATCCTCCTCCAATTGTGACGCTTGTAAATGCCAGGTCAGCAATCCTTCCTTTTCAAGGCCGTGTCAACGGGTTCTTGCCACAAAATGTGGAGTCATGGATTTCATCCGTTGATGCCCATTTAAATGCCAAACAAATCGTAGATCCTTTTGTACAATTACAAGAAGCTAAAAGTTTTATAGATTTTTCTAAGGGGGATGCGAGTGCGTATTTAAGAGGTGTTTCATTTCAGGAAGCAGTTACTTGGGATGATTTCAAAGTTAGGTTACGCGCGATCTATGGGGGTGAGGAAGCTTTGGATGTAGTTTTAACGTTACGAAATACACTTAATCAAGCCACTATGAATCGGCTTAATGTTGTTGAGAGAGCAGCTCTCATAGCTGATAGGCTTAACGAATATCAGGACATTTTAGGTAATTCCACTTGGGTTACTAACGATAATATCTCCGTGAAAGATTTTTTACGATTAATGTATTTAACTTGCATGACACTTATGTTGCCTGAAGCTTTAGTGCGGTGCTTTGATAAGAAGTTAATGCCTGCAAGTACGGAATTGGATGTCTATAAACAGATAAAGAAGCACATGTCCAAGTGTCCAGATCTCGATCCCGTGTTAACTCAAGTTTTTGCTAAGAATGAAACAAAACCACAAACAGTGAACGTAATTAATAATCCAGTAGCGGGAGTGACGTGTTACAACTGCAAACGTCAAGGTCACATAAGCGCAGACTGTAGAACGAAATTTTGTTCAGTTCACAACACAGGATCACATTCTTATAGTCAATGTTACGCGCGTAAGACACAACAATATCCTAGAAATACACAGTCAATTCCACAGTCAGTTCCATATGGAAATAAAAAGAAAAATCCTCATTTTAACAATAAGAAGAAACAACAAAATGTCAATGCAGTTCAGAGTCCGAAACAAACAAACACTTCTTCAAATATCGCTGAGCCTGGGCCGTCAAACCAGACCTCGCAAAGTCAGCCTAATTTTCAGAATGTGCAGAGCAAAGCAAATACCACATAGTTAACTCTAGAGGGGAAGAGAGTGATGTTGGGTCAAGGTCATTTATGTCAACATCAATAGTATTGAATAATCAATTTAATGTTTTATCAGATAATTGTGAGACAATAGATTTTCCTATGAAACACACGGCCGAATTAAGTAAAACAGTGCATGCTCCCGTAGATTTGCAACGAATTCATACAATAATAAGCCAAAATGAGTTACGGCCAACCTTATATGCTGTAAATTTAGAACACAAATCCTTTACGTTATTTTTTGACTCTGGTAGTCCACGTAATATTATGGATTTGAAGACGCATCATTTGTTGTTTTCGAACTTTCCGATTGAAAAATCAGGAATCAGACTTTCAGGTATAGGAAATAATGAATTAAACGTCATAGGCATAACTCATATTCAGTTCAGAGTCGGTAATCGCACGTTTGCCGATACATTTGTTGTAGTGAAAAACATTAATATGTATCCAGCTGTAATTATAGGATACCCATCTATGGGAAATCAAAACATTATCTTAGCTCCTGCAAAGCACGGCGTGTATATCAAAGGGAAATTCTATAAGTCTTCTAATACTTTAAAGTCAGTTTTGGATAAAAAGGAGACGACAAATGTAACCGTAACGTACGTTGAAGAACCAATAACTTGTCTCACTAATAAAGAAATAATATACGCGACCCAGCAGAATTCTCGTTCACCCGTAATATCATCTTGCACGCAATATATCGAACCAAACATACCTTCGAATTTAATAGTGCAAATAAAGAAAACACTACCGGGATCTGAAATATTAATCCTTTCCGATACTTTGAAAACCAACGGATTGTCTGTCACACAAGCTATTTATACAGTAGGCTCACATCAGCAATGTAATATCGAAGTCTGTAATCATTTAAATAACACTTTAGTAATTCACAAAAATCAACATATCTTGGATGTAGAAGTTTATAAACATCGTATTCTTACCGTTGCTGAAATCAATCACTCTCAATCAGTTGCGGATGAATCCCTTTTACGATCTATTAAAAATAAAATCAGTAAGGACATTCAAGACGAAGAAATTCAGCAGAAAATTTTTGAACTTTTAAATAAATATACAGATGTCTTTTCCACTACGGATGGATCCTTAGGAAAAACAGATGTGATCGAGCATCAAATAAGGTTAAAAGACAAACAGAAAATTATATATGTACCCTCGTACAGACTCCCTATGAAATTCCAGAATGAAATAAATGATGAAGTAGGTAAAATGTTAGAGGAAGGAGTCATTAGAAAATCAAATAGCCCTTATAATTTTCCTTTAATAGTTGTACCGAAAAAAGATCGAACATGGCGTATCTGCGTCGACTTTCGTCGTCTAAACGAGGAAACGATCCCTGATCGATTCCCAGTGCCATGTACTGACGATATTTTGTCTTTGTTAGGTCAGAATAAATATTTTACCAGTTTGGACTTACTTAAAGGCTTTCACCAGATATCATTAGAAGAAGATAGTATCCCATACACAGCCTTCAGCACAGCCAGGGGACATTATGAATTTTTACGGATGCCTTTTGGTTTACGTTGTGCTCCTATAACATTTACAAGAATGATTAACATAGTGTTTGGAGACTTGTTAGGGGATATATTGCATGCCTATATGGATGATCTTGTAATCTTTTCCAACACCTTAGAGGAACATCTACGTAAGTTAGAACTAGTACTACAGAGATTAAGACAACATAACTTAAGGGTAAAGATTAGTAAGTGTGAATTTTTCAAAACAGAATTGATATATTTGGGTTTCATGGTGTCAAGCCAAGGTCTTAAAGTAGTCCATGATAAGGTGTCGGCTATACGTAATTTTCCCATACCTACTAATGTCAAGGGAATACAGCAATTTCTGGGTTGTAGTGGATATTACAGGCGTTTTATACGCAACTATTCAATAATAGCCGCTCCTTTAACTGATCTTACGAAGAAGGGCGTAGATTTCATATGGTCTGAGCAACATCAACAGGCGTTTAATACTTTGAAAGATGAACTGTGTAGTTCTCCTATCTTAAAATTTCCTGACTTCGGTAAGGAATTCTTCATTGCAACAGACGCCTCAGACTTAGGAGTAGGAGGGGTATTGCTTCAGCAATATGATAAACAGTTTTTCCCGATAGCTTTCTATTCTCGAAAATTGAGAACTTCCGAAAGTAAGTATGCAGTAATAGACAAGGAAGGACTAGCTATTGTTAATTCGCTAGTGCATTTTAAGTTCATAATTTACGGTTATCCCGTTAAGGTTCTTACTGACCATAAACCACTAACAGAGTTCTTTAAAGGCTTCAATCACAGCCCTAAACGAACTCGGTGACATTTAATCATTCAAGATTTTGGCGCAAGAATCGGGTATTTACCTGGGAAAGCAAATATCATTGCGGATGCATTATCACGCAACCCCGTGTCATCTTGTACGGAGTCTTTAGCTGAATTAATAGATATATCAACATCCATGCCTATTGTAAAAACAATATCTGAACAAGAAGATTTAGGCTGGAGTGCTGAATTGTTACAGACTGAGCAAAGAAAAGATCAGAAAATAGAAACAATTATAAATGCTTTGAAAGGCAATCATAAAGAAAAAGAATATATAAAGTATAAGCAGCAGAATTATGTAATCAAAGATAATATTCTGTGTAGGACTGTGACAAGGAAAACCCGCAATACACCACATGTAACTAACGACCAGGTAGTAGTACCAAACTCACTTGTTTCCACTGTCCTGAATTGGTTGCATTCAAATCCATTACATGGACACCCTGGGTTCTCATTAATGTCACAGAAAGCCAAATCATTGTTTTATTGGCATACAATGCTTACAGATATAAAAAGACACATAGCTAATTGTCGCACATGTCAGGAAAACAAAGGGCATACGAAAACACCTGTTAGCTTAGGAGCTTATCCTGTTCCCAATCAACCCTTTGAAAGAATACATTTAGATTTGTTAACAGGATTTTACGAGTCAGACAGAGGGAATAAGCACCTCTTAGTGATTATAGATGCTTTAACTCGATATACAGAACTAATAGCGCTTAAAACTAAAACTGCGATTGAATGCGCTAGGAAGTTTTACGAGTGTTACATTTGTAAACATGGAATTCCACACATGATAATCTCAGACTCGGGTGGTGAATTTAATAATCACTTTCTTATCTCATTGTGTGAATTCCTCAACATAAAGAAGGTTAATACCATGATATATCACCCAGAGTCGAATGGGCTAGTGGAAAGAGCAAATAGGAAGATATTAAATATATTAAGGGTAACACTAGGGGGATCAGACCCCAACTGGGATATTGCAATACCGGCGGCACTGAGTACTCTGAATCATTCATATCATATATCAATTAAAATGTCACCGCATGAAGCATTGTATGGTACCCCAGTTAGAACACCTTTCCATGTATTAACGCCTACAACTAATCTATCAAATCCTTTAAAAGAATGTATAAATGCAAGTATAAGTCGATATGATATCCTTCGAAAGAATTTAGAAGAATCACAAATCATAATGAAAAGGAATCATGATAAAATAGCGAAACCAACTAAAACATATACCGTGGGTGATAACATCTATATTCAAATCAATGTCAGAAAAGGGCTCAACTATAAACTAACACCTAAGTTTGAAGGCCCATTTAACATTTTGGAAACATTAACGGCCAATAGGTTTAGAATTCAAGACGTAGCCCAACCCACGGATGAGAGAATAGTACCATTGTCTCACATAAGAAATTAAAAAGAAGTGAGGAAAAATTTTAATTTTTGTAACTAAAAAGTTTTCTTTTTAATACAGGAGTAATTACATATATTTTTTCTCGTTACAGGTTTCCAAGATGAATTTTTTGTTGTTGGGAGTGATATTGTTCGCTCAGACATTTTTTTCGTATGGGATGAGTTCTAAGACTAAGAATATATATTTTAAATATGGCAATATAGTTGAAAGACAAGAAGACATTTTTATTACATCAACCAACGTAATTGTCGAAGTGCATATGCAAGCAATTTTTCTTCAAGAGAATGATGTCACTAGCTTAAGAACCGCCATTTCAAGGTTTTCTGCATCATTGGATGAGTTGCATAGGAGACATTTTCATTTGACTACTAAGAGTTTGCTTGGATCAACATTAAAAGTTGCAGAGATGCTATCTGATGACTTAAAAAATAAGACTGGAGAGACAGGATCTTTGGCTTATGACCTTTTGATGTGGACTGTAGGACACGAACAAAAAGAAAGACGGAATCCGTTCATTTATGCTGCATTAAGCATCTTTGGGTCTGTTGCAAGTTTAGGTTTAGGACTTTCCAATCGTCTTAAAATTAGTAATCAAAATAAGAAAATTGAGTTCTTGACTCATAAAGATGAATTGATTATGTCAGAACTAAGGGATCAGTTAGCTTCAATCAATAAAATTATGGATTTGTTAAATGAACATTCAGATAATATCGTTCAAATTATGGAAGTACAGGATTTGTTAGCAACATTAACGTATTATGATTCAAAGATAGATCACATACATAACAGAATTGCACATTTCATTGAGAAATCCAAGGATTATGTAGAAGCTATCACGTTAGCAACTAAAGGTGTATTGTCGCCCCATTTGTTGCCTATACGTTACTTAAAATTAGTTCTGGAGAACACTAGGGATAAACTAGGCTATGTTCCTTTGTTAGACGAACATAGGTTAGAATTTTATTACAGCCTAATTACAGTAAACGTAGATAATAACAAGGTTAGGATTACAATTCCCTTTGATTCTTCTGATGCCTGGCAATCTTACAGGATATCACCATTTCCGACTTTCATGACGAATCACTCAAATCCAGTAATATCCAGTTTGACAGGACACGTATTGATTTCCCCAGACAAGGAAACATATACGGTCATTAAAGACTTAAATCAATTAACTCACTGTTCAGACGCAATGGATAGAAAAATATGTACAGCTGACTCATTTGAATTCCGTAAAAACTTGATGGATTCATGCGAGTTAGGTATAGTGCTAGACGGTGCTCTCTCCCATACAAGTGAAAATTGTCTGGATAAGCTTTATCCCTTTGACAATAAAGAATTCAATTGCAGACTAAATAATGGCTCGTGGATACGATACGACAAGGACGGCTTCAATGTATCATGCCCTGACGGATCCACATCCTTCAACCACATCTTCGTCGCAGCAGATGGCTGTATCGGGACTTCCCCGAATTCCATGGTGACTGGCCTACGGACAATCATCAGAGAACGTGCTTACTTCGCGAACTTCACGTGGACCTCTACAACGCCCGCACTTCCTCTCCCCTATAAAGGAAGTGTGGCGAAACGCTTAATGAAACTTACCGAAAAGGACCACCTGTCGCCGACTTACAAAGAGATTCTTCACCCTATATTACTAGCAGGTTTATTTGTAACGGCGTTAATTTTTATCGCCGTGAACATCCTTGTTTGGCGTAGGTTACGGCACAGCAAGCAGCTACAAAGGAACGAGTTGAATAGCCCTGACAATACCCCTTACCTGATCCAGTTCAAAGCTGTATGAGTGGCCACCTCATTCGCTAAGGGAGTAATTTGTCAGGATGATGTTTGTATGAAAAGCTGATTAGTACGCTAGTAATATGTAATTAAAGAAATTCTCTACATTTGCATTGTTAAAAATACATTTAAAATAACATTTAAAAAAATAAATAAAATAAAAAAGGATATAAATCATTTTTTTCTCTCGGCATCTAATAAAAATATATAAGCCGGAATGTTAAAAAAGAAATGAGAAAAAAAAAAAAAAAAAAAAAAATATATAAGATATATAACAGAATCTATGGGCATCTAATAAAATGTATCAGCCCTATATATAAATATATATATATATATATGTACGAAACCGTGGTACGTGTACGTACCAGGAATTCGTATTTGTGCACTAAAAATTGAGTATCTTGTTTCTGACAAAGGTAACAATTATTCTTTATCAAGTTACCGAATCATTTGTAAGTCAGAATTTGTTTTTTTTTTTGGTACCATGTAATCATTTGCTAGCAATGTACCATGTATATGATCTTGGTTTTATCATGCATTTTTCTTTTTGCTTTGGTAATATCTTTTTTGTATGCATTATTGTTATTAATTTTGATGTGCCTATTTGGACATTCGTCCTCAGTTGGATATAGCTAGTTTTGAACAATGAATGATACGTATGTCCAGTCACACCTAATAACCATGTTTCGGCTTGTTGTTAAATTTTTGTAAAAAAAAAAAAAAATTGAGATAGCTGGCCGAGCTTATGTAATGATTAGAATAGTAATATTACATGTTTAAAACAAATGACGTAATATGTCATGTTGGTTGGAAGAGCTGACCGTGAGATTTGCTATGGTCAACTCAAATTGTATGCAGGATGTAAGATGCTAAGTTGTCATTCTTTCTTAGTGTCAACACATTGTCTCTTCGTGTGAAAGTTTGTGACGTCACCGGATGCAGGTGTCTTCCGATTCCGTCACTTAGCCAAATTAAAGCAAGTGTACGATATTTGGGATATCAGTAATTTGTTCAGTTCGTATCTAAACTTCACCAGAATTGGTCATGTGGACCAACACAGCTTCCTCCAGTGATGGAGATGTTTAACTCAGTTGTTATTCACAATAAAACTTAAAAACTACTAAAATGTGTTCAGTAAACCATTCAAATACATTTGAAAACAACTCATACTCAAATGTGTGCTTAAGACAGTAGCACACCAATATATATGGTCAGTCTCTAGGGCATTGTCCTGCTCGATAGGGTAATGCCACCGTCCCTATCCTCTGCCATTCATGAGCGGCCTTTAAACCTTTAATATGTTAATGTTACAATATTACTGAAACTAAATGAGATCAAAGGTATTCAGTGAGCTTTGGTGTTTTTACAGCCCAAGAGTTTCTTTTAAAGGATTCTAAAGGAATCTAAATACGCTCAGAACTATTAGTTCTTTTGGTCGCTGTAACCTCAACATCCTTTTGAGCTAAGAATGAGGGTGTTTGGGGGAACCTATAATCCTTCCAGCCGAGTCATCAGCAGCAATTGCCTGGACATCCTTGGTGTTAGCTTGGGTGGAGAGGGGCTTGGATGCCGATCATATGTATATATGGTCAGTCTCTAGGGCATTGTCCTGCTCGATAGGGTAATGCCACCGTCCCTATCCTCTGCCATTCATGAGCAGCCTTTAAACCTTTAATATGTTAATGTTACAATATTACTGAAACTAAATGAGATCAAAGGTATTCAGTGAGCTTTGGTGTTTTTACAGCCCAAGAGTTTCTTTTAAAGGATTCTAAAGGAATCTAAAGGATTTAAAAGACGTAGATCGATTGGGAGTATAAATAATGGTTTGGAGGTTGGCTTGATGAAGAGATATGGGCGGTTGTGAAAATCTGATATATGTGTCCTTAAGAGTATGAAGGGGTCCGGTAAAATTATATATGATATATACATATAGGCTCTCTCTCTCTCTCTCTCTCTCTCTCTCTCTCTCTCTCTCTCTCTCTCTCTCTCTCTCTCTCTCTCTCTCTATATATATATATATATATATATATATATATATATATATATTTATATACATATATATACACACACACACATATATATATATATATATATTTATATATATATACACACACACATATATATATATATATATATATATATATATATATATATATATATATACATATATATATATATATATATATATATATATATGTATATATATATATATATATATATATATATATATATATATATATATACAGTGTATATATATATATATATATATACAGTATATATATATATATATATATATATATATATATATATATATATATATATATATATATATATATATATATACGTACACATCTATTACAGTACCATATATAATATATATATACACACACACACATATATATATATATATATATATATATATATATATATATATATATATACATCTATATCCATATAAATATATATATATATATATATATATATATATATATATATATATATATATATATATATATATATTTACATCATGTCACGTTCAGTGTGAAAGAGAGTGGTTATACCCTTGTGAGAGGGGGTAGTACCCCGAGAGGTACACTCGAAAACCACTCTCCTACAAATTGCCGAACCAGCGGGTTGTAGTTAGACGTCATTTTTGACGGGTCGGGTACACTAGTATTTTTATATTGATATAATCTTTCTTGATAATGATTAGATATCGATTAATTACGGAAACCAATTAAAGAACCTCACATCCGGGCTTCACTTAAGGTTTCTTAATTGACGTTTAATATTAATAATTTATCGCTCTTCTAGAAGGAAATAGCCTTAAAGTGATATATTCCTTTTTATTTAACTAATATTTAGATATGCAGACACGCACGCAAGCACTTACACGCCCACAATCACGCAGATTCCACAATTCCCAAGCCTTCCCTAACTACAACACGGCAGTTTTTGCAATTTGTGGGCGAGTATGGTTTCCGAGCGTATCTCTCGGGGTACTCCCTTCATTTATTATTATTATTAAGAGTACTATTTTTATTATTATTATTATTATTATTATTATTATTAAGAGTACTATTTTTATTATTATTATTATTATTATTACAATCTAAGCTACAACCCTAGTTGGAAAAGTAGCATGCTATAAGCCAAGGGCTTCAACAGGGAAAATAGCCCAGTGAGGAAAGGAAAATAAGAAAAATAAAATATCTTAAGAACAGTAACATCATTAAAAGAAATATCCGCTATATAAACTATAAAAACTTTAACATAACAAGAGGAAGAGAAATAAGATAGAATTGTGTACCTTAGGGTACCCTCAAGCAAGAGAACTCCAACCCAAGACAGTGGAAGACCATGGCACTACATTTTATAATGAGTATTACGTTATAGAATTAAATCATGTAGGGGAGAGAGAGAGAGAGAGAGAGAGAGAGAGAGAGAGAGAGAGAGAGAGAGAGAGAGAGAGAGATGGGGGGAGCTATTAATAGCATCACTAATCCTCTTAACGAAGAAACATAGAAATGTTTTCCATAATTATTTCTCCTATTTTACTCATATTATCCATCATATACTGTTAAAAACCCGTAATTTTAATCGGAAATTCTCCGTAAAAATGTACCGTTTTTAACCGTATTTCAGTAAAATATAGGCGACCGTAATTTTGACCCTACTTTGTTATCATCTTTTACGGGTTGGTGACCATAATATCACTCTTTAACGTCAGCAAATGTTTTTAATGTTGAGCAGTTTTACATAAGTCCTTTTATAGATTATATATCAAATATCTGTTTAAATGTTCTTAATGTTTTCAAAATATTTTATTTTAATTTTTCATTAACCTTATATCGTTTATTCATTTCCTTATTTCCTTTCCTCACTGGGCGATTTTTCCCTGTTGGAGACCTTGGGTTTATAGTATCTTGCTTTTCCATATGGGGTTGTAGATTGGCTTGTAATAATAATAATAATAATAATAATAATAATAATAATAATAATAATAAAAACAATAACAACAACAACAATAATAATACATACATACATATACCAAAGGCACTTCCCCAAATTTTGGGGGGTAGCCGACATCAACAAGAAACAAAACAAAAAGAAAGGGGACCTCTACTCTCTACTTTCCTCCAGCCTAACCAGGGACTCAGCCGAGTTCAGCTGGTACTGCTAGGGTGCCACAGCCTAACCTCCCACATTTCCACCACAGATGAAGGTTCATACTGCTGAGTCCCCTACTGCTGCTACCTCCGCGGTCATCTAAGGCACTGGAGGAAGCAGCAGGGCCTACCGGAACTGCGTCACAATCGCTCGCCATTTATTCCTATTTCTAGCACGCTCTCATGCCTCTCTCACATCTATCCTCCTATCACCCAGAGCTTTCTTCACACCATCCATCCACCCAAACCTTGGCCTTCCTCTTGTACTTCTCCCATCAACTCTTGCATTCATCACCTTCTTTAGCAGACAGCCATTTTCCATTCTCTCAACATGGCCAAACCACCTCAACACATTCATATCCACTCTAGCTGCTTACTCATTTCTTACACCCGTTCTCACCCTCACCACTTCGTTCCTAACCCTATCTACTTGAGATACACCAGCCATACTCCTCAGACACTTCATCTCAAACACATTCGATTTCTGTCTCTCCGTCACTTTCATTCCCCACAACTCCGATCCATACATCACAGTTGGTACAATCACTTTCTCATATAGAACTCTCTTTACATTCATGCCCAACCCTCTATTTTTTACTACTCCCTTAACTGCCCCCAACACTTTGCAACCTTCATTGACTCTGACGTACATCTGCTTCGACTCCACCATTTGCTGCAATAACAGACCCCAAGTACTTAAACTGATCCACCTCCTCAAGTAACTCTCCATTCAACATGACATTCAACCTTGCACCACCTTCCCTTCTCGTACATCTCATAACCTTACTCTTACCAACATCAACTCTCAACTTCCTTCTCTCACACACCCTTCCAAATTCTGTCACTAGTCGGTTAAGCTTCTCTTTTGTGTCTGCTACCAGTACAGTATCATCCGCAAACAACAACTGATTTACCTCCCATTCATGATCACTCTCGTCTACCAGTTTTAATCCTCGTCCAAGCACTCGAGCATTCACCTCTCACCACTCCATCAACATACAAGTTAAACAACCACGGTGACATCACACATCCCTGTCTCAGCCCCACTCTCACTGGAAACCAATCGCTCACTTCATTTCCTATTCTAACACATGCTTTACTACCTTTGTAGAAACTTTTCACTGCTTGCAACAGCCTTCCACCAACTCCATATACCCTCATCCCATTCCACATTGCTTCCCTATCAACTCTATCATATGCTTTCTCCAGATCCATAAACGCAACATACACCTCCTTACCTTCTGCTAAATATATTTCTCGCATATCTGCCTAACTGTAAAAATCTGATTCATATAATAATAATAATAATAATAATAATAATAATAATAATAATAATAATAATAATAATAATAATAATAATAATAATAGGCTAATATGCCCGTTTTTAAAACGGTAAATAGCTGGCAACATAATTTCCAGGATTCTTACCGTCTTTTTTACGGCAAATTTTTAACAGTGAATACTTGTCAAAGTGTGGATGTGTCCCAGACGGAGAAAAATATCCTGCCCGTCATTTATATAACAGAACACAAATTCAAGTTCCATTTAAGGGTTGAATCAGCCTTTCATCCCACGCAAGTCCTACGCCTTCGCAAGGATTAGTTCATAAGTATCCTATCCTTCACCCATAAATCGTTCCTTTTTCAGTTAGACTAACGGCATTTGCGTAATTAGAAATGAAGTTTCTATTTATAGATTTCTCCCGTCATGCTTTTTTTTCAGTTCGATTAATGTCATGTGAGAAATCTATAAATGGAAATTAATTCCTATTTATAGATTTCTCACGTCATGTTTTTTTTTTTGTTTCAGTTCAATTACTGTCATGTGGAAAATCTATAAATAGAAATTAATTTCAAATTACACAAGTGACTGAAAAAAACATGACGTGAGAAATCTATAAATAGAAATTAATTTCTATTTATAGATTTCTCACGTCAGGTTTTTTTTTTTTAGTTCGATTAATAGGAACAAGAAGGAGAGGGAGACCAAAGCGAAGGTAGATGGACTGTATCAAGGATGACCTTCCATCAAAGGCATTAACAGGTGATGAAGTGTGGGATAGAGGTAGATGGAGAAAGCTGGTCAAAAACTTCGACCATTCAAAAAAGTAGAAAAGGTGTAGACAAAGAAAGAAGAAGAAGAAGAAGAAGAAGAAGAAGAAGAAGTAATGTCATTTGTGTAATTAGAAATGCATATCTATTTATAGATTCCTCACGTCATATCGTTTTAGGGTAAGGGGATAGAAAATATAAAGTATTAATATAGATACGTTAAATTAGAAAACAGGGAATGAATATAAAAAAAAGATTAAAAAAAAGGTTACATACTTTTCTTTATACATACGGTGTGGGATTATGAAGTAAATAGAACTTGCTTACATTATTTTAATTAAAAAAGTAATATAAATGATAAATGTGCTTATAAAATACTCTACCAATGCTAAATTATTATTGGATGTTTGACCACTAGGAAAGACCTTAACATACTTTTGACCTTGACCTTCACTGTTAAAAAAAAAAAAAAACAGTAATTTTAATCGGAAATTCTCCGTAAAAAATATTCTGTTCTCAAGCGTATTTCAGTAAAATACAGGAGACCGTCATTTTACCTTTGTTATTATCTTTTACGGGTTGGTGACTGTAATATCACGCCTTGTGAAATATGAAACGCTCCAGACTGAACATTGTAAAAGGACCTTGGAGGTCCTGTAGAGAGTATACAGTAGGGTTCCCCTACTGTACAGTAGGGTTCCCCTACTGTACAGGACCTGACAACCAGCCCTTTAAAGGTTTAAAGGTCGCTCATGAATGGCAGAGGCAACGGACAGTGACATTGCCCTAGCAATCAGGACTATGCCCTAGAGACTGACCATATGATCAGCGACCAAGCCTCCTCTCCACCCAAGCTAGGACCAGGGAGGGCCAGGCAGTGGCTGCTGATAACTCAGTAGATAGACCTATAAGCTCCCCCAAACCCCACCAACCTTAGCTCACAAGGGTGGTAAGGTTGCAGACACTAATGGCACTAACGAGTCTGAGAGGGACTCGAACCCCCGACTGGCAAACACCAGACAGAGGCGTTTCCAAGCAGGCCACAGCAGCCCTTCAAGTAAAGAAGAGTAAGTACCTACTAATCAACAATGCATTGTTACGGTCTTTTCATAACTGAATTAATATAATTTCTTTGCTATATTTCGAGTATTGTTCTGTCTGGTCTTCAGCTGCAGATTCTCATCTTATTTTGTTGGACAAAAGCTTACGGTCTACTAAATTTCTTATTCCTGATCTAGATATTAATCTCTGGCACCATCGTTCAATTAGTTCATTATGCATGTTGCATGAGATTTTTCATAACTCTGACCATCCTTTACATTCAGATCTTCCTGGACAATTCTATTCTGCTCGTTATACTAGGCAGGCAGTTAACTCTGCATCATGAGTCTCAACACTACACAGTATTCTAGAAGTTTTATGCCAGCTGTGACCAAGTTGTGAAATGATCTTCTTAATTGGGTAGTTGAATCAGTAGAACTTCAAAAGTTCAAAGTTGCAGCATATGTTTTTATGTTGAACAAGCTGACATATATAAGTCTTTTTATAGTTTATATATAACATCTGTTTTGACGTTGTTACTGTTTTTAGAATGATTTATTGTTAATTTTTTCTCATCATTTATTTCCTTATTTCCTTTCCTCACTGGGCTATTTTTCCCTATTGGAGCCCTTGGGCTTATAGCATCTTGTTTTTCCAACTAGGGTTGTAGCTTGGGTCGTTATAATAATAATAATAATAATAATAATAATTGCATTAGGAAGGTAAAGTGATTTGAGTATATTATACATCTAAGGTGTACACAATGAATGTTTTTTCAATCGAGTATATACTAATACGGGTACAATACAAATCGATTATATACTAATACTGGTACAATACAAATCGAGTATATACTAATACTGGTACAATACAGACTATTATCAGTTGTGTCATTTTAAAACTTACTGGATTAACAGACTTAGTAATAAGGACACGTCTATTTTCTAAAGCCTATTCTAAAAGTATGATTAAAATTCTATAGCAATTAAAAGGAACGAACATTCCAATATAAACACTATTTCTTGCAAGCATTATTATTATTGTTAATAATAATAATAATATTATTATTATTATTATTATTATTATTACCATCATCATCATTATTATTATTATTATTATTATTATCTTTATTATTATTATCATCATTATCATTATTATCATTATTATCATTATTATCATTTTCATTATTATCATTATCCTTATCATTATCATCATTATCATTATCACAATTATGACCATCATTATTATTATTATTATTATTATTATTATTATTATTATTATTATTATTATTATTATTATCATCATCATCATTATTATTATCTAAGCTACAACCCTATTTAGAAAAGCAGGAATGTAGAGACAATTATAACTACAACTCTTTACACTAAGTTTTGAACAATACTTTCCCATCACCAAATTATGAACATATTATTCAATATATCAAAAGACGCTGAAATGAAAACTGTCGGAATGCATAATTTCAAAATGTTCATCACCGAATGAACAATGAGAAGATTAATGAACAAAAAAAGACTGGAGGATATTTTAGGATTCTGGTACGTCTGTCCACTTTAATTCCTTTGGGCTAGAGTTCATCGGGTTAAATGAGATCTGTTACTGATATTCGATGTGAAATCTACTGTTACTGAAGAACGGGGTGATTTTTTAACCATTTCTTTGCGAGTTTCCGTCCCTTTAATTACTTTCCATTTTATTAAATCTTCCCTCCCATTGATGGCTTTCTTTTGAATAGGAAGGCTTAAAGTCATGGGTTGTGGTGGCCGATGTGGTAACGTCCCTCACTGGTGAACGCCAGACTGGGGTTCGAGTCCCGCTCAAACTCTTTATTTTCTTTGGTTGCCGCAACCTCACCATCCTTGTGAGCTGAGGATGGAGGGGCTGGGGGTTGGGAGAGCCTATACTAGTTAGTTTCTTTGGTCGCTGCAACCTCACCGTCCTTGTGAGCTGAGGATGGAGAGGCTGGGGGTTGGGAGAACCTATACTAGTTAGTTTCTTTGGTCGCTGCAACCTCACCGTCCTTGTGAGCTGAGGATGGAGAGGCTGGGGGCTGGGAGAGCCTATACTATACTCTATTTTTTATAGCGGTGCATATTTGCACTTGACTCACAGGGGTGCCCTTTTAGCTCGGATAGCTTGTTTTCGGATGCACGCTTTGTAATTTTGTAATTTTTCACATATTTTAATACAAATTGGGATAAATTACACTCAGCATAAGTTAAACATGTTATTATAAACTTTCTTTGAATACCAGAACTTACCAAAAACATGGAATCAATAAAACCCGATATTTGTGAAAACTTATGGGGAGGTAAAAGAACAGCCTGTAGCGGCCTGGCGGAAAAACGATCCTTTCTGACTCGTAGACGCAGTTTGTTTTTTCTTTCGTAATATAGTTCGGCCTATTCCTTTCAGTTTAAATAGTCTGACATTGTCTCTCTTCGTATTATTTTGCTTAGTATTTTCCCACATTCCTGTTCCTCACCTAATATCTATCTATTTTCCCCGATATCCCTTGACAAAACATATATATGATGGAGAAATATAGTTTAATAAATAAGTTTCGATTCACATTACTTGGTAATCATTCGAGAACAATGAAGGTGTTCGGACAAAAATACTTCCGACCAATCAGGTATCAGGAACCTTTCCGAGCTAAAAGGGCACCCCTGTGAGTCAGGTGCAAATATGCACCGCTATAAAAAATAGACTATAGTTAGTTTCTTTGGTCGCTGCAACCTCACCGTCCTTGTGAGCTAAGGATGGAGGGGCTGGGGGTTGGGAGAGCCTATACTAGTTAGTTTTTTTTGGTCGCTGCAACCTCACCGTCCTTGTGAGCTAAGGATGGAGGGGCTGGGGGTTGGGAGAGCCTATACTAGTTAGTTTCTTTGGTCGCTGCAACCTCACCATCCTTG
>NC_090737.1:6876652-6877885 GCF_036898095.1 Palaemon carinicauda
AGGTTGTAGATTAGAAAGTAATGATTATAATAATAATAATAATAATAATAATTTGCGCAACTTTTAGCAACAATCCTATAAAAATAAATAGAGATCCAGTCCTGGTTTCATGCTTTTCCAACTATACTCATGGTTTTTTTTTTTAATGAGGCGCACTTGCACTGACTCGCAGTGGTGCCAATTTAGCTCGGAAAAGCTTCCTGATCGCTGATTGGTTAGAATATTCTTGTCCAACCAATCAGCGATCAGGAAACTTTTCCGAGCTAATAGGGAACCCCTGCGAGTCGGTGCAAATCTGCCTCACTTAAAAGAACTGACAATAGGGTTGTACCTTAGCAAGTAGTAGTAGTAATAATAATAATAATAATAATAATAATAATAATAATAATGTAGGCAACTTTCAGCAACAATTCCATCGAAATGAATAAAGACCCAATTCTGGTTTCAGTGATTATAAAACAGAAGTGAAACCTGGAACCCAGACCCGACCAGAGCAGACCCGTGAGCTTTTGTCCGCTATCCTCTACGTAGGGTTTTGTTGGAGAAGGATCCCTCTTAATTGAAGGCGGGATGGAATGCTACAGCATTTCGGCCTTGCCTTACCCTTCAGCGGCCTGTCGTCTGTTTCCCTGACAGCCAAACTATTTCCCCCCGAGCATAATTGCCTGGCCTCGCAAGCTTCTCCATTTCCACATTGCCTAACCTCTCTCTCTCTCTCTCTCTCTCTCTCTCTCTCTCTCTCTCTCTCTCTCTCTCTCTCTCTCTCTCTCTCTCACTGATGGGACCTAAGGGAACCCAAAACATAAAATAAGGCAATAAGGTAAGTCTCTCTCTCTCTCTCTCTCTCTCTCTCTCTCTCACTGAGGGACCTAGGGGAACCCAAACATAAAATAAGGCAATAAGGCAAGGCTCTCTCTCTCTCTCTCTCTCTCTCTCTCTCTCTCTCTCTCTCTCTGAGGGACCTGGGGGGAAACCCAAACAGAGAATAAGGCAATAAGGTAAGGCTTCGCTCTCTCTCTCTCTCTCTTTCTTTCTCTCTCTCTCTCTCTCTCTCTCTCTCTCTCTCTCTCTCTCTCACTAAGGGACCTGGGTTAACCCAAACATAGAATAAAGGAAAAAAGGTAAGCTCTCTCTCTCTCTCTCTCTCTCTCTCTCTCTCTGAGGGATCCTGGGGGAACTCAAACAGAGAATAAGGCAATAAGGTAAGGCTCCCTCTCCTCTCTCTCACTCTCT
>NC_090737.1:6878385-6885885 GCF_036898095.1 Palaemon carinicauda
TTTGGCCATTATATCAGCATTCGATCGATATCCCTTGGCCATTCAATTCTGCCATTCGATCATTTTCCCTTGGCCATTTAATTCTGCATTCGATCAATTCCCTTGGCATTCAATTTCTGCATGCGATCGATTCCCCTTTGGGCATTTAATTCCCGCATTTTGATCGATTCCCTTGGGCATTTAATTCTGCATTTGCTCGATTCCCTTGGACATTTAATTCTGTATTCAATCGATTTCCCCTTGGGCATTTAATTCTGTATTGATGGATTCCATTGGGTCATTTGATTCGGCATTCAATCAATTCCCTTAAATACCTTGTACTTTAAGCTGTTAATCCTTCGTAATGTAAGCAGAGTTTTTAAAGGTTTAAAGGTCGCTCATAAATGGCAGGAACAAGGGACAAGTGGGAATGTCCTAGAGGGCTGACCACCATATACATATGATCAGCACACAAGAACCTTTCTCCACCCAAGCTAGAACCAGGGAGGGCTAGACATTGGCTGCTGATGACTTCGGCAGATAAGCTATATACTGCTCCCTTAACGCCTAATCCTTACCTCACAATGATAGTAAGGTTGCAGCGACCAAATAACTAACGAGTTTGACCGGACTCGAACCCCAGTCTGGCATTCACCAGTGAGGGGCCGTTACCACACGTACTAGATCGCTAAATGACTATACTCAATTTAATCTTTTTTTAATGAGGCGCATTTGGCACCGACCTCTGCAGCGGGTGCCCTTTTAGCTCGAAAAAGTTTCCTGAATCGCTGATTGGGTTGGACAAGATAATTCTAAACCAATCAGCGATCAGGAAACTTTTCCGAGCTAATAGGCACCCGCTGCGAGTCATTGCAAATGGCCACCTCATTAAAAAATATTTAGTATAGTCACAAACCGTAAAAACTGATATAAATTATGAGGCTTCCAGAGCTGATGACATTCACATAAATTGTATACGGCATATACCATATGTATATAATATATACATATGCCATAATAGCAAGCAGGTCTTAGATGTAATTAACCAGTTATTGGGAAAAATTAAATGAGTTTTGTCCTGCAATGGACTAGTCATGGGCGATAAAGATGATAATGATATATGCAAACATAACTACATAGATATATAACATACATATGTGAAAAATACTTACTTATATATACATATAAGTTACTTTATATATATATATTATATATATATATATATTTATATATATATATATATATATATGTGTGTGTATATATATATTTATATATATTTATATATACATACACACACACACATATATATATATATATATATATAATATACTGTATTTTGGGCTCAAGCCATGTCGTCCTGATGGAAGTTCCTATAGGGTAGCTTCCTAGGGTATATTACAACTACGGCGATATTCCCAGAGAATTTACCTTAAGGTACCAGAATTCTAACTCCTGGAGTGAGTATCCCTCGTGAAAGGGATATCGCGACATATCAGAGGGACGTATTCTAGACACGCCACATGGCAATCTACATCCTGGACAGAGATTTCGTCTCGTAGGAGGTGATTGGCGGAGATGCGAATTCGGGAAAGGAAAAAGGGGAGCCGCTCCCAAGGCTTCCCTATCCTCCGATTCGTATGCGTGCCTGGCGCCAATCCTGGCGCCATCTGTATTCCTTTTTGCGTAGCTTAACAACTCGGTGTTTTTTCCTGTTTTTTCCTCGCAAATCTTGGATTTATTCGACTTTTCATGGCTTCTTCGTCTTCGTCGGCCCTCTGATAAGTTGAGTATAGTGTCTATTATGTATAAATGTAGGCTCTTGGTAAAATTTTGAGTGATTAATAGGATTAATCTTTGATACAAGAGCCGTAGCCTACCAGAGGCGTCTTGGACGCTGTCGCTCGCTAGGTATAAGTTAGTTAGTCAGAGCGACATTCCTGGTTGTTTTGCTTTAATAAATTTTAGCTATTTAGCATTACATAGGATTTCCTTTCGTGCTTAGTATTATTTGGCGAAGTATTCGCCATTCTGCTGCCTACGCTAGGGCCATGTAGCCTAGTCGTTTGGTCCTAGTACTTCATGCATGATTATGGTTTTTCCGAGTGTAATTAAAATTTTTATTGAAGCTTTAGGCTATATTTTATACATTTTAGACTGTGTGGAATATTTCCAAGATAGTATACGAGTGAGTTTCGGTGAATTAGGTAATCGATTCTCTTGGTGCCTAGGCTAGTTGCTTAGGAGCCTTAGTATACTTTATCATACTCCCCGGTTGCTTTCTTTTCTTCGGAGAAGGGTATGCAATCCCTTTCCCTCTGTTTAAGCCTTGGGCTTATCCCTAAGTGGTTTTTTTCCGAAATTTATTTTCGATAAAACTATACTAGGGTGTTACTGTACCTTCCTGTTCCTGTAGTTATGGTTCAAGAGGGACAGAACAACAGAGTTTTAGTCTGAGTCTGTGTTGTCTGGCTTGGGGCTGAGTCCCCCTCGCTGACCTAACACATACAAAGGGAGCTTAGCTCCCTTAGGTCACTACCGAAGGGTTTCTGTGGATATGATCCTTCTTTTGTGATCTACCAGACTAGTCCTGTTGCTGTTCTCGCGGGAGGATAAGTTCTTCCCTTGGGAGTAGCAACGCCCTTCCTTGCTTTGGTGCTCTGGAAGCTGGCAAGTATTGCTGGCCTTTCCCCTTAGATCTCCCTTAGGCTAAGATAAGTTTCTTAGCTGAGGGTGATCTGTCACTAAAGCAAGGTTGGCAGGACCCTCTTGTCCCTTCCCCCTCTTTCTTCATACTGTACTGTACGTCGTTCTACATCCGGACCTAGTATAGGTTAGGATGTGGAATTGACTCAGCCCCTTGCCGGCCGGCAGAGCTGGCCGGCAGGGGTCTTACTGTACTGTACGTCGTTCTACTTCTGGATCTAGTATAGGTTAGGATGTGGAATTGACTCAGCCCCTTGCCGCCGGCAGAGCTGCTGGCCGGCAAGGGTCTTATGTTTTTCGGAGTGCTGCCCGGACATCTCTTGGTCCCTCATCCATGCCTGCCGGCAGAGCCGGACGGCATGGGTCAAGGAAGCCTGAATTAGTTTCTCCCCTTCCTTATATGCACTCTTTCGGTTGCCGGGCTTGGAGGTTGTGTACACTCTTATCCCGGCATCCATTCTATTTTTCTTCTAAGTGCTGTACCTGTCCCGGCTGCCGGCCTATGAGGCCGGCAGCCGGGCAGGTGTAGTCCTCTGGTTCTTTTGCTGCCGGCTGGCATCGGTCTTGTACCTTTTGCCGGCCGGCTTATGTCAGCCCTTGTCTGCCGGTCACCAAGAGTGTGGCCGGCAGCTGGGTTACTACCTTGTGTAGTTGCTGGCCGGCAGCCATTGCCGGCCAACACTGGCTGTTACCGGCCGGCAGTTGCTGCCGACCGGCACAGGCATTTGAACCAGAGTGCTGCCGCCCTATAGCTGTTAAGTAGTATACTTTAAAGCTAGTTGTGGTGTGTGCCGGCCGGCAAAGGCAGGCCGGCACACATCCCCCTATACTGTACTAGTATTCTTCTGTATAGCATATACAGTAAGAGGAAAACTATAGTAAGGGTTTTGGTACAGCACTGTGTCTTCTAACACTATTGTGTTTTTCTTGCACGCCCCTTTGCTGTTGCCCTCAGATAGGAAGCAGAGTTCTTCCCTGTCTATTATCCAGGATTTTAAAATCATTGCTTAGGTGTGAGCTCCACCTGTTTCCTCTGGAAACCTTGCATTGGTTACTCTAGAAGAGATAAACCATTTTTGATTTTATTATCTGGAAGGCTGCAACAATGGGTTGTGAGGGAAACACAAGTGTGTGTCTTTCCTTTATGAATTGTTATGCTATACTATGCATATCCAGTGATACATAGTTCACTTGATACTCATGGAAATTTCTTCTCTTTACAGGAGGACCCTCCGAAGTGCGGAAATGTTTTCTGCAATGTCCGCAGCAAGAACCTCTGCGGACATGAGTGTTGTAGGAGGACATGCAGCATGCGCTGTCTCCAAGGATGATCTCCAGTATTGGGACCCTCAGGTATGTACTGTATGCACTAACCTGATTACTGAGGCTTTTGATTCCCCTAGAACGGCGGAAATCAAGGGATATAGCAAGGGAAAAGCTTCGTACTTGGGTAAGGGGCTTCAAGAAGAACACCTCTGGCCCTTATCTTCCAAGTGAGAAGGTTGAGGGGCGTATCTTTTTCCCCAGGCATCAGCTGATGCAGTGATTCCCCAGCCTCAAGAGGAGATCCCTCAAGATCAAGTCCAGGTGGACATGGAAGTCGCAGTTGCGATGCAAGACATCCAGTTAGATGACAGGATGTCTGACCTGGACGAACGTTTGGAACAAGACCTCCTGGCAGAAGGTCAGGATGAAGTTCAAACCCCGGATGTCGTAGAGGATGAGGTCCGACGAGGTGTCGGCTATTCCGGTTCAGATTCCGGATCCTATCCCCTCAACATCGGCCGGTCTCCCAGTAGAACTGGGACAGGCCCTCTCTTCGATTGTTGGAATGATCCAACAAATGCAGAAGGAGAATCAGGAGAAGGCGGCTGCTATGGAACGGCGTATGCAGTCCCTGGCAGAATCACGTGGACCCCGGAAAGGGCTCAATGTGAAAGACCTTCCCGTATGCTCAGATGCTAACCCCTGGAGGTATGCTGAGGCACATGCCAATGACGACTGGAAAGATCGTCATCTCGGATAAGCTGGGTCAGTTCCACTAGAGGAGGTGGAATTTTGGCCCCAGCAAGGCTCATATCCGGACTGCTATGTCCGGCCTGAGAAAAGAACCAGCTTCAAGGGAGGAGACAGAGCCGAAGGAGGTCATAATTATGGGACCACGCTAAGGCTCAAGCCCTACTTTCATCCTCGATGAAAAGAGAGGGGCTTCTCTAACTCGAAGGTAGCTGCATTGAACAAGAAGCTCCCTTCTTTTGTGTCCTCTCCTGATAGAGCCTTCCCCTTTTTACAGAAAGGGTTTGCGGCTGTCCTAAAGGCAGTCGAGGCCGGCAAGCCTTGCCCCTCCCTGGAGGAGTGTAAACCCTTGTCGCTGGCCCTGCCTATGGACCACAAAGACTGGAAGGATGTCTATCTGACATTCTCAGTGGGAAAGTTGGAGGCTGATATTGCGGACGGGCAATTCGGCGAGGACCTCCCCAAGCTGTCCGACTCTCTTTTACGAAGAGAGTTCGAGACAAAAGAAAGACTGGCTGCCTCAATGTCTCATCAGACTACTCTTGAGACGATGGCAAGTGACCCCAAGGTCCATGAAATGTTCATGGTAGTGGCTAAGTCTCATCTAGCCACAGTGACGAAGGACCTTTATAGCTTCGTCAGGGCAAGGAGAGCTTGCAGGGAGTTCGTGTTCACCGGGGCCGCGGTGAGACACGAGCCAAGGAAGTTAATCTCCTCCAAACATTGGGGAAAAGACCTTTTCCCTACCGATGTGGTCAAAGAGGTTGTTGATAAGGCCGCCGTGGAGAATAGAAACCTTCTCCAGAAGTGGGGCCTGGCTATCAAAAGAAAATCTTCCCCGGATGAGGGTCCTCAACCAAAGAGGAAGGAATATGAGGACTAGGCTACGTCTCGGTCAGCCAAGCCTTTTAGACAGCAACAGCAACTGCAATTGCCATTGCCTCCAGTGCCCCAGATGTGGCACAAACCCCGACTACTTTTCAGTGGGTACCCCAGGCTGTGCCAGGTCAGTCATCCACATTCACCCCAATGTTCGAAGGACAGTCTTCTTCCTTTCGTGCAAAACCTAGAGGAGCAGCCAGAGGCTCGTCTAGGCGCCCCTCAAGGGGAAGGGGATTCAGAGGTGGTCGTGGTCAGGGAGGCAAGACCTCAGGACGGCAGTCCAAGTGAAACGATACCGGTAGGAGGGGAGACTGATGAAATTTTGGGATCGCTGGACCTTCGATCCCTGGGCCCAAAGCCTACTCAAGAATGGACTGGGCTGGAGCTGGTACAGCACTCCACCCCCGTGCCTTCGGTTTTTCCAACACTCCACCCCCGTTCTGGAGGAGTACGTTCAAGAACTGTTGGAGAAAAAGGTGATCCGAAAGGTGAAGTCCATCAAATTCCAAGGGAGGCTGTTTTGTGTTCCCAAGAAAGACTCGGAAAAGCTCAGAGTCATTCTGGACTTGTCGCCACTCAACAAGTTCATAGTGAATTGCAAATTCAAGATGCTAACACTGCAACACATAAGGACCTTACTGCCCAAGAGGGCATACTCAGTCTCTATAGACTTGTCAGACGCCTATTGGCACATTCCAATCAGCCGTCGACTCTCCCCCTACCTAGGGTTCAGGCTACAACGGAGACTATACGCCTTCAGAGCCATGCCATTTGGGCTAAACATAGCCCCAAGGATTTTCACGAAGCTTGCGAGCGCAGCTCTCAAACAATTACGCCTAAAGGGAATTCAGGTAGTAGCCTACCTGGACGACTGGCTGGTGTGGGGCAGCATCCGAGACCGAATGCTTGCAAGCTTCCAGTCAGGTGATCCAGTTCCTAGAGTACCTAGGCTTCAAGATCAACAGAAAAAAGTCTCGACTTTCTCCATCCCAAAGGTTCCAGTGGCTGGGAATCCACTGGGACCTTTTGTCACACAGTTTCTCCATCCCGACGAAGAAAAGGAAGGAGATAGCGGGCTCTGTCAAGAGACTTCTAGATTCCGAAAGGATATCAAGACGCGAACAGGAGAGGGTACTAGGCTCTCTCCAGTTTGCTTCAGTGACAGACCCAGTGCTAAGAGCACAGCTAAAGGATGCAACCGGAGTTTGGAGAAGGTATGCATCAAACGTGCGAAGAGATCTGAGAAGACCAGTGCCGCCTCGGCTACGTACTCTTCTCAGGCCTTGGTCCCAAGCCAGACATCTAAAGAAGTCGGTTCTTCTTCAGCCACCTCCCCCGTCGATGACGATTCACTCAGACGCCTCAAAGGAGGGATGGGGAGGTCACTCTCATCGGAAAAAAGTCCAGGGGACTTGGTCCAAGCTATTCAGGATCTTTCATATAAACTTTCTAGAAGCTATGGCAGTGCTCCTTACCTTAAAGAAAGTCTCCCCGCGTCACTCGATCCACATAAGATTGGTGATGGACAACGAGGTGGTTGTGAGATGCTTGAATCGACAAGGGTCGAGGTCACCACCTCTCAACCAAGTGATGTTAGCCATTTTCCCATTGGCGGAAAAGAAGAAGTGGTACCTGTCGGCAGTTCACCTTCAAGGAGTCCGCAATGTGACAGCGGACGCTCTATCCAGGTTCACACCGATAGAGTCGGAATGGTCCTTAGACGCAGGATCATTCTCCTTCATTCTGAATCAAGTCCCAGAACTGCAGATAGACCTCTTTGCGACGAAAGACAACAAGAAGTTGCCCCTGTACGTGTCCCCGTACGAGGACCCCTTAGCGGAAGCAGTGGACGCGATGTCCCTCGACTGGAACAGATGGTCCAGGATTTATCTGTTCCCTCCTCACAACCTTCTGTTGAGG